>NC_051848.1:18566543-18793491 GCF_002237135.1 Teleopsis dalmanni
AAATTCTTGTTGTACGCGATTTTTTGACCAAACACGGCACCACTTTCATCGCTCAGGCACCATATTCGCCAGATCTGGCACCGTGCGACTTTTTCCTGTTCCCGAAACTCAAATTTCCCCTCCGTGGTAGGAGTTTTGAGTCGATTGAATCGGTAAAAGAGAATTCGCTGAAGGAACTAAAAGCCATACCTTCACGGGCCTACGAAAAGTGTACGGAAGATTGGGTTA
The DNA here is from genome assembly GCF_002237135.1 of Teleopsis dalmanni. NCBI lineage: Eukaryota > Metazoa > Arthropoda > Insecta > Diptera > Diopsidae > Teleopsis > Teleopsis dalmanni. The sequence continues at coordinate 18,566,772 of NC_051848.1, forward strand.
AGCGTTGGCATATGTGTATCGCTTCAGAAGGAGCATATTTTGAAGAAGATAAAATAAATTTGGAATAAAATTTAAATTTGTGTGCTTTATTTACAAAATCCGGGTACTTTTTGAGCTGGAGGTATTTGTAATTTTATCATCTTGAACGTTACTAAAAAAGCCTTCTCGTTATCAAACATATGTCTTAATCGATGATTTTGTTGTTTCAATAGTTGTTTCAAAATTTACATTATGTGAAACTATTAGATCAATCTGAGATTTTGAATTAATAAGGGTCCAGTTGACACTTTAATGTTGTATTACCACTCCCAATATTATTTTATGAACTGCAAAATATGCATAACCAAACTACAATTTATGACGAAAGAAATTCCTGATGGGTGGTATAAAAAATGTATATCCCTTTTAATCTGAATAAAGAAGCTGTATGGTTGAGGAAGATGAAGAATAAACAATTAAACACTTCCTATGTACATGTCGAGCTTAACGGATATTCCAAAAATAAATCTTACAAAAATAATCTAGTTTTACGACTATAAATAAGAGACGAGATGAGAAAGTTTTCTGATACTAAAAATTCTTTGGTAATTAAAAAAATATATTTACCGTAGGAGAGGACTATACATTCATAAAATTTTGAAAGTAAGTACACCAGTCCTAGGCTTATCGTGTTACAGATTAAGTTAAATAAATAGAAGGGTGGGGAAGAAGAGTACACCACAACCAATATACTTAAATCTTAATTGTGTTGTACTTAAAACCAAATCACACAGTTGTAGTTCATAAATCGATTGGAATGAAATCTATTCTTGTATTAAGAGAATATATTAAATATATGTTGCTTAAGTTATATTGAATTTTCGTTATATATATATACATAATATACGAATTTCCCACTTACTTTCTTGACTATCCACTAAAAGTATAATCTTATATCGATATCGTATATCGTATATCGAAGTTCTAACTGAAATTAACACATCCTAACACAGTTTAGAGCATATAAATCCGTGCCTCAGTTGTCTAATAAGAAATTATTTCTATTAATTGATATATCTCGCACACCATCTTGCATAAAACACACATCACACATGCAGATATGTAGATGATAATAATATGTATGAATATACATGTACATTTTGTTAATAAAATTATAAATTGAGGAGTTATGCGATAGAAGCGATAGAGGCGATAGAAGTTTCCTAATATCTGTAAGTTTAGATAACGAAGTAGCGGCAAGCACGTGGTAACATTATTACGTCAAGTGTGAGGACTTTACGTGTCAGATTTATCAAACAAATCAGGACGAATTATTCTAGCAGTTTATGTTGTTGTTGTCTCTGCTGCTTTGCCACTGATGTAGCGATATTTTATTCGTCATTGTGTATAAAAAGTGTAAAAAGTGTAAGCTGCTCTTATAGCGCATGTATGTACGATATGTTTATATATAGTATATATTATAACAGCAATGTTTTGTCTCAAGCGGATTTGCTATTTAACATTTATATTGATTCCTTTCGTAAGCGTATTTTTTGTCAAATTTGTAAAATATTTCTTTTTTATGACTTTAATATCCTGGTAACACCCTCGTAAATTTTTAGGTACTTTTTTAAATTACTTTTATTGGGTTTTTTGTTTTTGTTCGGCTTATTTTGTGCTTATGTGTGCCGCTGCTGTCTGCCCTTATGTCGAATTTGTCGAATTCCAACTCATATCAGAAGGCTTTCATGGTGCTCTCTTCGAAGCTCTTTTGGATGGAATATTCAACCTTAAGGGTTCCAAGTTGCTTTCATTTTGGTTTAGTCACAATCCCGTATTTGCTCTTATACAACTTACAATTTTTTGCTTATTTTTTTTCTAATTTTTTTTTGGACTACCTTCGGTTTATGTTGCATACGTGGCTTGACTGTCAGTTCAGTATAAAATGTCATTTTAATGTTTTGTTTGTGTTTTTTGTGCATTTTGTGGCAACATGTAAAATCCATTTATTTTTGACATAAAAAGCATAAATCTTAACTTGATCTGTTTTCGTTGCAAGCGCTGAAGGTGAGAAATTATTTTGATATGCTATAGGAAATAGGCGCCATTTTTCCGCCATTTTTTCCGCCATTTTTTCATTCATATTCTGCTGCCATATTTGTTCCTTTATGCTTTCGTACATTAAGCACCAAATGCTTCATCCGCGAGTATGTAATTGACAATTGACGTTTGCATAAAGTTTATGCCTTGTCGAAACTCGTGCAAGTTTGATTAAATTTCCAGACGACTTATAAACTGAGTTCCCTTTTGTCTTCAATGTTATTCAACCACCTACAAAAGTATCAAAAAATATCAAGAACATTCACGAGTTCAAAGTGTACGTCGCTAAGGACACTTTCGTGATTAATTTATTTTGGTGTCAAACATATTTTCTAATTAGCAAATGATTTTTCATATAAAATTGAAAACGTTCATAAAGATAATATATAAGTCAGTTCAATGCGATGTATGGTATGAAAGAGCAAACTAAGAAGTTCTGTAAGTCCCATAATAAATTGATTTTCTGAAGACTTTGGGTAGTTTGGATTTTACATTTTTAATTGAATCTTAAAAACTAAAATACAAATATAACATTTAAAATGAATTTAAAAAAATGAGCATATGGAACTGCAATCTGAGACCACAGTTTAAGCGTTTAACCTTTAAATATTATTTTTCTTCAATGCTTTCGTTCAAATATCGCTGACGAGTTCACCGCTTATGTTGAACAACACCATTTGTTTTAAACAGCATATCTTGGTAATCCGGAAATATAATCAAGGAAGGCAGCCCACTTTATGACGAGAAAATTCCTAACATCTAACTAAATTATATTAATAAATGAAGTTCAGGTTCTTTTTATTGGCAAGTTATGTGATTGCATTTCAACAGAATTTTTTCCTTGTGAATAAACGATGTACAGTAGATATTCATAAACAATCGGTCCAAATAATAACTTTTTTTCAAAAAACCACTCAACAAAATTGAAACAATCTTTAAAAAACATATTTAATTAATATGTGCACATATATATATATATACATAAAGGAGATGCTAAAACCTATGCGTAAAATTTTTGTGCTCAATCAATTGTTTAACCTCAAGAGTGGGTTACTCTTATAAATGTTAATGTTAATTTATAGCAAAATTGTCTCATCCTTACGAACGAATTGTGAGTAGTAGAGGTTGAAATTTACTGTTGCACTACGCTTGAACAACTGGTAATAGACACTTTCCTTCCAATTCCAAATATTACGATATATACATAAATAGTTTATTAAAGACTTGCGAAATGTGAACTTTCAGCAAATCAACGCCTCAGTAATTTTTTTATTCAAAAATTTACATTTGACTTGAAGAAACTATTTTTTACATCCCACATATCATTGTAAAAAAATATTTTATTAACTTTGTCAAGTCGTTTGTAACGTGGTAAATGATACAATATAATTCACATATATTCACATATATAAATGTCAGATACTAACCAAAGCATAAAATTGAACGACGATTTTATATAGTATAGTATTGGAATAAACAGGGTACCAGCTCCCAAAGGAGCTTAACACTTCGACCATGGTTAATTCTTTGTGCTGCAACAAACCCGAACCGAACAGAAGACATTCCGCCTTCCGAATGAAAGCCAGAATGTCGGCCGTTGACAACCTCCTAATGTTAAAAGGGAAGAGTAGTTTTCGACCCAGTGACCTCCTCCTGACCCAGATCAAGGCTGAGCAGTCACATAGATTCTGACTGGAAGTCTCGTCTGCTTCTAGGCAGAATCGTCATTCAATCTCTTCGGACAAATCCATTTTGTTAAGATGATAACGCAGTCCATGGTGACCCATTAAATATCCCACCAGCAACCTCAATTCAGTTCTGCTAAAGAAGGATACATTACCATGACTGCTGACTTCTCTCGGCTGAAAACCATTTATCAGTCAGAGACCTAACTGTAGACCAACTCAATCCACTATATGGCTCTGGTCCACAAATTTGAATGGCAGATTCTGACTGTCATGGTAGTGAGACTACCATTGATTTCTGTGCGACCAGGCACCCAGCAAAGAATTACTTTGTTTTTGCTTACCAGTTGCTGCAGCGTGTCATAGCAGCCTAATAGAAGCTTTGAGGAAAACTATTTTTATATAACTATATAGTTATTATTTATACAGTATCTAAACATAAAAAATTAAACAATTTTAATATAAATTCAAAAAAAACTTTGTTCATTAAATAATACAAAATAATATAAGTACTCGCAACGCTAATATCGAATAATAGATATTGCGATTTACAATATTTATTTGACCTGGACATTTGAAAGTGCTTTTCCGCAGCTGCTGTGGCACTATAAATAATAACTTATATATAGGTGTATATGTATATATTTTTATTTCTATGCTTTGAAATTGATTGTAATTTTTCAGTACTAAATAGGATCAAAACGCAATTACGAATGCGAAGAATTGCAGAATATTGCGCTGCATTAAATCGGGGCATTAAAACCTTGTACTATTTTTCATTTTACTGCATTAAATGCACTTTACATTTAATGTTAGCAGAACTGAATATATAATTGTTCGAGCAACGAATCGCATTCAGCATCGCAGCTTTGAAGTGAATCAATTGTAAAAAGTATCTGGAATTATAAAAACATCAATATTTAAATATTTTATTTCCAATGCATCAACAGAAATGAAAGGATTTGTCATAGCTCGCACATTTGTGAAGGGAATTCATCAAAACGACACTATCCGCGTTGACGAAAGACGCAGCATTTTGCATTTTTTGCTACTATATTGAATATGGTATATGTTATATCTGTATGTAGTCTGCGTATATGCAGTATGTATCTAACTGTATATGCTTCGTTCGCAATTCAATGTTTGTTAGTTTTTCCACACGAAACCGTTAAAAACATGACTGCCAATTCCTGTGCACCGCACAGTGTCCTCTTTCCACTTCACACTTCCAAAGACCGCTATGCTGAAATCTTAAAAATGTACAAAGGTGTTAATACTTGTAGCGCATTGATCCTTGCTTCTGATATTCTTGCCAATTATATTACCGAGAGTTAAACGTTTCTCACAGGCAGTGTTGTGTAAGATTGGCAGAATTGCCAGGAGCTTGTTTTTAGGTTGCATTTGCATTGACTTGCCAAGGACTGAATTGTGATGTCGATTGCTCTGGGATGTGTACACAGCAGGTGATGAAGGCGCGTTCACATTATACTAGTATGCAACTTTAACTATTTCTGGTAGTTGCACAGCTTCCAACAACAATAATCGCACCACACGGATTTCTCCTAAGTTCTTCTAACCGCTGCAAACATACGCACACACGTCTTCGTGCTTCTATATATCTGTTTAAAGAATGCAAAGGAAAAAGTGGGTATTCAAGTAATACCGCCAGAACTGATGCAAGTGCAAAGAAATTTAAATACCTTTTAAATACCTTTTAATGTAAAATATTTAAAATTACAAAATGAAATTGCAAAAATTTGTGTTGTTTAACTAGAATACAAGATGGATATTAGAATACAAGTTATTATTTAGTGGATTCTATAGCGCCAACGGAACAAATTATCCAATATCCAAATATATTCCAATAGAGCAATAGTTTACAAAATATGATCGGATGAATGCATGCCCAACGATTGGAATTTAAGTGTGCTTTGCCCAATCTACAAAAAAGGTAATCCTGCAAACTGCGCCAACTATCGCGTGATCAGTCTTTTGAATATCGTTTATAAGGTTCTGTCAAACGTACTATGTGAAGGATTAAAGTCAATCGTCAACCAACTAATTTAACCTTATTAATGTGGCTTCAAACCCAGCAAATCCACCCTAAACCAGATATTCACAGTGCGTCAAATCCTGGAGAAGACCAAAGAAAAACAAATCAACACACACCACCTATTTGTCCATTTTGACACTACGACTAGACGTACTCTCTATGCCGCTATGTCTGAACTTGGTAACCCAGCAAGACTTATACTTTTATTTTAATAAGCATCTGGTTTAATGATTTAATATGTCCTTGTTTAACTACAATATTAGGATATTAGAACAGGCGGAGCCAAAGGATGTTGAATACTCCACAGTTATAATATATAGAAATATTGATATAGCTTTACTCATTGTTATGTGTAGAATATTTTGGTTTCAGTCGAAAGGTCGAACAGTCGAAGGTACGTACATGAATGATTTCTATATTCGAGATGTTGTAAGGTAAGTTAAAGAACAGTGCACCCATATGCTGAAGCCTACTTCTGTATAATGTTAGACAGTAACACAACAGATATTACAGTGTCACTTCATCGAGTGTTGAAGAGTACGATCTACAGAATACGATCTACCTCTTTTAATATATTCTTCATATAGTTCTGACTATCAAGTGCACTATCAAGTTACCAATTGTTCGGATCTTTATACTAGTGTCTTCCTACCGTAAAATTCATAAAATTTATCTTAAAAGGAAATTCTAAAAAGATGCGTTGAAATTGTACATGACATATTATTTTAATCAAATTATTAAATTTTATATTATTTGATTATTAAAGAATGTACTTACTATTGTTTCACCATTTTATATGATATTATCAATGCATATTATCAATGCTAATTCCAAGTTTCATTCAATTATAAATCTTATGGCAATGACTAAATTCAGTTAAAGGTATTACTTATGTTTAATAGATATATGGTCCAGAGTACTTTAATGGGAGATATTTATACCCTTCTTTAATGCGAAGTTTCAATGAAATTATTAATAATAATATATAACACATTATTATATTATCATTTTCTCATTACTATCATAACATCATATAATTATTTTTTTATTAATTATTTTTTTATAAATTAAAACATATTTTTGATGAACATTCACAATAGATTGATTTTTAAATTTGACCGCACTAAAACTTTAGTCTTACATTTTTTTTGTGAATAAAACTTTACTCTGAGGATTTTAAGAGTATTGTTGTTGCTTTCGTAAGGAAACGTGTGAAGAGTGTTTTTTTGCTACTCTGAAAGAAAAAATTACAGCTAATATGTGTAGCTCAGGGAAAAAATGCCTTTTTGTTTTTGTTGATTGTTCTTTCTGAGCAATAATTTAATATATTTCTGTTGTTGGTATTAAAATTTAGTTTAGCTGTTGTTGGTATTTATAAATATGCATGTCCCTGAAGCAGACATGCACATTGGAAAATTAAAAAAAAAATAAAAAAACAAATCGATATGACGGTATTTACCCAACAGTGAAACATAACCTTAAGATATTTGCTTCTGAAGCGTGTCTAAGTTGTATGCTAAACAGAGTGCGAAACGTGCAAAAGCTTTTAAGTAAATAGACTAGCACTAGCATGGAATTGCTTGAACTTACCGTAGCTTTAAGCCGTAACAACAGAAAATGCATGACAGCTCCTATTGCACTCCTGCAGCTACATGCACTACTGCCAATCTTGAGCTCTACGGCGTTCTGTGGCAGCCAATCGTGCCGCACATTTTTGAAACTTCTTCCCATTGCCAAGTCTTACTTATGCTAGCACACAATCAGCCAATTTTGTTTGCAATCGAATTGAAACAATATTTTTACTTTCCGTTTCCGCTTTACCGCTTTTGAGCACGTTGTCAACAAAAGCAGATGCCTGCTTTCAGAGTCCAATTTCATGCCATACACACATACCCACACACATATACTCGTATCATCTTTCGGCATTGAGTTGTCCTGTTAAGTTTTTCAACGGAATTGCAATAAACCGAATGGTTGGCGTTTGGAAGGAATACAGTGCATGAATGGAGAATTTTTAAAAATGTATCTTTAAAATACAGACAACTACAAGCCGTCATGCTGACTTTATGCATGACGTATATACAATTCTATTGTGGTTGGGAAGTAATATTATTAATTGGTGAAGAAATAAATTGGAAAGTGTCAAAGCAGGGTGGGGTATTAACTGTATTAACTGTATAACTAATTAGAGTAGAAAGAGTTGGCTCTAATATTGGCTGTGATTGTGTCCTTTTGCTTCACATGACCATTTCTGACAGTTGTGGTAGAGAATATATAGCGCACCAGTGCATTTTACGGGCTTTCGGTAAGTTGCATATCTCTAAATAAATATTTTTTATTGTATTTTCAAGTTTGAAGTATGTTTGTCTTCGTGTTATTTTGATTTATACTTCGATTTGCTTATTTTTGTAAGTGAATAGCTTTGTTTTTCTTTCCACATTTATGTTGGTGTTTCAGTGGAGTCTTCAAAAAACATTTCAGGTCCTTTAGCTGTTTTATACACAAATGTGTATACAACACAAGTAAAAGAAATTGTAAATGCGTCTCTCGACTATGCTCGAGAAGAATACCTCGATCTCTGTCCATTGTCCATTGCACAGAGTTATGCCACCAACAACGGCATTGGAAGCCTTTGATTGTACAAAAAAGAATTGCTCCGTAAATGAAACTGAAACTGAAAATGTTGCTTTGGTAGAAAATTGTTACAATTCAGTGAAGCAAAAGAGGAAAACGTCTTGTCGTCGATGACTTTGTCGAACTCCTTGGTTTTGCTGCAATGTGCAAGGCAAAAACAAAAATATATAAATGCTTAAAATGCTACGAAAAACTGTAGTCAAGTACAAACAATTGCCTGATAAGGTATTACCAGGCAAGCTACCAGGCAAGGTCTTCGTCATCATCGCCAAACGACAACAATTTCCAGTACTTCTACAATGTAAAACAATTCTGGACTTTTTTCGGTTTTCCAAGGACCAAAGTGTTGAAAACCAGTGAAAGCAAACAAAACAAAGAATTTGTGATTTGGAAAATTAAATTTTTTCGGTGAAAGCACATTGAGATGTAATAAAATTAGGGATTTAAATCAATAAAAATCTAGGGTAAAGCACATCTTTTCTATTGTATTTGCCTTATGCCTTACTTCGTCTCCTTCTGTTCTTTCGATAATGAGATGTTACAGATACAACGTGTGCAAAAAGCAACGTTTATATAAAAAACTCCGTTAAGAAAATAAAACTTTTAAAATCTGCATTAAAATTAGGTAATAAATAAAGAAATTAAGCAAAATTTTATATTTTCTCCGGTTTTTATGATATTTTTATCATAAAATTGGAAAAAGATGGGGGTGAAAGATGAAAAGATGAAAAGATATACTAAGTGTTGTATAAATTTAAAAATGGAATCGCTAATAAAAGCGTGCTGTTAATGCTTCAATTGAATTCAATATTGAAAGGGCCGATTTATGCATAAATTCTCATAAAATTAGAATATAAAAATTAAATATTACCTTAAACATAAAAACCAGAAAGCGAATATATATAACATAGTCAGACTAAGCCGAGCCAACCCAAGTCAAGTCACGCCAAGTCAAAAATTGAAAAATTATCCTTTGTGGAACTCATGAGATTTAAACACGCTAATATGTTCTAGCCTAAATGGCTTATAAATAACAAATATAAACCCAATTTTTAGAATACGATTTAAATGCAATCTTAAATAGCAAGAATTAAGTAACATATTTAATAGAAATATGTAGGAACACAGTATCAGACAGTCAGTCAACTTTAAAGTTCTTGAATTCAAACCAGTTCACGTCCAGAAAGATGTTTGACTGTTACACATCTCTAAATGAGATAACATTCCTGAGTTCTATCCAAAATTCGGCAACTACAATGCAGATGCGTTGGCTAGACAGAGTGCTTCAGGTAGTTATTCGAAGTATCTAAAGAACTTGAATATACCGCTGGCTTGAAATCTTTTTATATTGAGCAATTTACTACGTGTTGGAAAAACAGATGCCTTAATTTGCAAGTCTATATGCAAGTTGGTCTTGTGGTAGGTTTGTTAAGAGATCACAGTGACTTAGGAAACCATGCTAGAATATTGAATCTCCCGTTTAATTAGTCCTGTCACATTTGTTTTTTACTGTCCATCGCATTCTTTTTTTTCGAGAGTTTTTATAAGCTGTAGCACTTCCCATTAAAAAGCGTTATAGACTTTGCAAAACATTCAATGTGGTTTTGAATCCATTGAGTCGTTGCACGGTAACGTAATGAGTCAATAAGTCTTAGAGGATCCTTAAAATGTAACTTAACCTAACATAGGTAGGTTCCTCTTTTGGGATGTCACCTTTTGCAGGTATGATATTCACTAGATTTTTAAAAATATCTACGACTTTCATCACATCATTATTCAGCGTAATATGAATTGAACTCAATTTGAAGAATTCACCTATAGATTAATAAGAGAACCTTTACAGATTCTTTATTCTGTTTCACATGTTAATCTGTTTAATAAAAAGCAGGCAACATATACATATGTTATATCGTCCTCACATGTCAGAGTTTAAAAATTTTCTGTGAAGCGCCTTTGTCTTTCTGTGTCTTTCAGTTGATGAAATTCTGTAGTGTGTTTTCAATGACGATGAGAAACCAAGTCGGGGCTAGTTTGCTTAACTTCCATATATATCTACTAGAAGAAACTTTTAATTGATAAATTTTTAATGGTTTTATCTTGACAGTGCGAAAAGCATTTCGCTTTGATAAAAGAAACCTTTCAATTCCGAATCTGTAATGAATTAATTAACTTCTCCGCTGAACTCAATAAAAATGCTCAGTTATGTTAATTGTTACTCATGCTGTTGTTTTACTTCCTATTTGCAGGTGGTGTCCTATTATCCATCGGTATATTTTGATGCGATTAAAAAGAACATATTAATTTTTTAATTTGATTAAAGTCCTAAAATTTTTCTTGCAGAAGTTACTGAGTATTCAGAAAATTGCAGCGAAATAATGTGGAAACTATTTGTTCTATGAGATGGAGTAAAATAATTGGCACAGAAGTTTATAAGTATTATTATTAGAAAACATATAACTTTACTTCTCTATGTAAGAGGGTATATATAGTATAAATATATAGCAAAATGACAGGATTATAGTGGAAATGCGAAACTCATACCCTGAACTAGTTATTTTCAATATCCTCATACAAATATACTAAAAGTCAAGGGGAGGATCTATCCCTTGAGCCAGCCCAAACACACCACTGCATATTTGTCTGTTTATTATTGTATTAAATTAGAGAATTTAAAAGTCCAAAGATAAAATAAGAAATTTTATTAACAAATTCAACAACTTAATTTATTAATGAAATTATTTGCGAAATCGAACAGACTTAGCTCAATTATTGCTTAGTCTGATGAAGTCAATTATTGCTTAGTCTGATGAAGAGATAAAAAATAATCCAGTCAAGGCGTAGAGAGGGGTTTTGAAGAAACCTCGAGTTAAAAAAGAGTATAAGTGCGTAAGTGCACTAGTTCAAAACAGCTTCAACATAATGAATGAAAGTTAATGAAATGTAGTATAATTTTTTCTAAATTTTATTGCTACATTTTTAAATAATAAAATTATTTTTTATAGTAGAAATTTATTGTTCAAATGCGATAACCTGCATAATTTAAAGGGAAATCAAACACTTTATGTCTTGACTTCGCTACAAATTGAACAAATTACATTGGAGCAATAAAATATCACTTGATCTTAATTGCAGTTACTTTCTTACTTCTTCTTACATCAAACTTTTACTTTATAATTCATAAATGATAACATCTGACAGATATCTGACAGATATTTCGCAGTAAATTTTTGTCGTCAAATGACTTTTTCATTAGGACATTTCATTTCGAAGCGATACTCTGCGTGTAATTAATTGGTTTTAAGCAAAAGCAAAAGCAAAAGACCCAGGCGAGTAAAAGGACTAAGTCCTTGGTTCAGGGAAGTATGGAAGTACGAAGTGAAGCATTTTTATATACAATTTGTATTTTATTTTAATTAAACATTTCATATTTAGCGAGGATAATTACACATTTTCATCATTTTCATCACTGCGTATCATTTGGAATGCGCCATTTTACTTAATGCGCCATTTTAATTTTATTATTTCAGATAAATGAACATGCACTCATGTATTTATTGCACATTGCAGAACTTTATGCTGAGAATAATAAATTTGCCAAGTTTAGCTGTAATTATTTTCATTATTACTCCTACATTTTATTATTAAATAAAAGCGCAGGAAATTGTTAGCTCAAATAATATTTTACAACTTTTCGCATGAGCGCAGACTGCTGTAAAAAATCTATAAACCCGCACATATAATATCGCTTCCTGCATGGTTGCCCTAAATGGTTGGAACGAGTATATTTTGATGAGCTACCGGAATGGCTTAACTGTCGAAAAATGAGTTACGCCTTATACTCACACATAATTCCTTTATGAAGTAAGTATATTGACTTTTGTGAGCAAGACATAAAGGCCTCATACAAAACTCGGTTTAAAATTGCCCGAGTTTGCTGAATATGGATTGGGAGAATAATCACTAGAATTGATAAGTAACTTGTAAATAAAACGTAAAGTTCAAAATTATTTTTTTAATTATTTCATATTAATACATTTTTATTTTTAGGCAATCCCATGAAACTGTACATATGACCATTCTAAGCTGTAAATATCTTTAAATAATTTGATGTGCTTTTCATTGAAACGAGTTGCCTCGAATGTAAAATATAATTCCCAAAAATGATGTCTAGAATAACGGAGATGGGAATATATATAGCTGCACTGAAACCGGCAAACGAAGACAAGCAGATTTACTGGGAAAAAGACTTATGTTAACTGGAACGAGTAATAGAAGGCGGTATTATAACACATTTTATAAAAAAAACAGCTACGATGGCTGCAGCACATCATATCCTATGCTTATCGAAAGTATAGCAGTAAAATATACTCGAGTATGAAATCGTGGAAGCATGCAAAGGAGGATGAACCTTATTTAGATCAAAGCATATAAAACATTATTTTTATGGTTAGAACGTACCAACGTATATTTATTTCGTCATAGACACATCGCAGGCTTTAGATCTATATAATATTGATTGACTCAACAAAACAAATTGATCTAGCCTTGTTGCTCCAGTATTCACTTCTAAGAGGTATTTTTAGTGAGTTGAAGCCTCACACGATGGGCCATGATTTGAATAAATATGCTTGAAATTCATCACTTCAGCATTTATTCGATATTTTTAAAATGCTCATGTAGATGGTTGTGTTAAACAACTTTATCGTGTTTGATTTAAATTTCATTGAACTGATTTATTTAATTAATAAATACAAACAGAATAGTATTGAAAGTAAAAATGAAAATATAATTAATTAATTCAATTATTCTACAGCTGGTTTATGATCCTTTTTCAAAAGAACGTACCCACGTACCCCGGAAATCAGAATTATATCAATTTTATATATGTCTTCAAATTTAATAATTGCTTTACTTTAATAGCTTATCACTCATGGAGACTAAAGTGATTTGACAATTGATTCCTTGCGAATTTACTGTATGTGCATCCAAACACACTCCAAGATTAGTTTAAGTTCCTTAAACGCTAGCAGATCAGTATCGCATTAAATGCGATAAAGACAATTTTACTTAAAGTTTATCAATCAAGCTTTCAGCTTTCTGATGCCAAAGTGGTAAAATAGCACCACTTATATCAATTTAATTATTTGACTATCGAGTACGCCTGTTACCAATTGGATTCCATGTCATTAAGCACACAAGCGAATTGCTGTATTTTAATGTTACATTATAATTGATTTTCGCCAATAAAATCCATTAAAAGCATTTAGATATGCCAGAGAAGTATTTTGTTGACTATTCCGCACAATACCAAGTGGGAGTATACAAGGCAAGTGCAAGTGCCGATGGTCTGGACACATATCACTTATTCACATATGCTTACGTATGGGCTGTTCCTTTATTTATTTAATATTTTTTGGTTATGTCCTTAATTGTGTTCTTTGTTAATTTTATACATATAAACGCAGAAGCATGTAGGCTTGTTTGCTTGACACTTTTACCCATTAGCCAAGTTCAATATCTTACGAGGTTTGTGCTATATGCTTTTATTACTAAACACTAAAAAATAATATTATTTGATGAAATCATAGTATTATCTTTCGATGTGTCTAAATTATATTGTACTACGTTAAATGTGATTATTTTTATCAAGTGTATTAAAAATGTCATTCACGACCAGCAGCCGCAATAGCGGTGAAATAACCCCCATTGTGGCGCGTCTCTACTGACGTATTTGATTTGAGTTGTGCTGCCCAACTTTGACGAAATAGTCCTTCTTTTCAGCATAATAAGTATCCAATTTTTAGATCCTGGTCTAAACCTAATCTGGCAAGTGAGTCATGGATAGCTCTCTTAATTTCTAAAAAGGCTGCCAACAAACAATTGTTTAAATCTAACCAATACTTTTGGCCTTCCTGGGAGCTTTTTATGTGTTCTAAGATAAAATCTTTATACCTTTGCCAGCTATTACTGTTACAGCTTGCATTAAACTATTTTCGCATTTCCTACCAAAGATCGCTTAAGTCTGTGTTCCACCAGATTTCTTGTAAGCTTTATGGAAGGCTGCCTCAAGATTATATATCCTCTTGTCTCGTCTCCTCTTGTCTTGTCTTTAAACTTACATGAATTCTTATTTCAAGTAATAATTATTCCAATGGAAGTTACCGGTTCGCTATATTTCTGAAGCAATCCTCGTAATACACTATAAATGCCTTTCCGTATTTTGTGCGTTAACCTATATTTGGTTTGTAATTTTTATGGCCGTTTGTATTATGTGAGATAACGTACGAACCTACACTCACATGTTTCAGGAGCTGCGGTAATTTTTGTCTTGTTGCTGGTTATAATGTTACCAACCCTACACACACACACGAGCACAATACTGATTTTCATTTGTATGGACATCATAAGTGTGTTCCTAAATATATGTGTGACAAAGAAGTCCGTAACTATGTGTGCTAACCGTGCATATCACACACTTGGAATGTTAATGTTTTATTTAATTTAATTGTAATGTTCAATGTGCCATTGAAAAGGATCCAAAGAAGCAAAACAGGATCAATAAATGTCGAAATAGGTTTAATGCTTTTAATTTGCAGGGAAGAACACAACGAAATAATTGTAAATACTAATAATGAGGATCACACACTTTGTTTCAAACAAAATCACTAGAGGGCGCTATTATTGAAAATGTGCAATTATTAACTTATAGTCTAACTATTTATTTATGTACATGCATATAATTATATTTATATAGATAAAAGTGTATTTTTACATGCAATCCATGAGACAACATAAACTATATTTCGGTACGACTGATTCAATTATTTAATATATATTTAAAAACAACATATGTCTTTTGTTTTAAATATTTTACATACAAAAAAATTAAAAATTATTCTAACCTAACTTAAAATTAAAAGTTTATCTGAGTCCAATTAATTTTTTTTTAACATGATTAATCTGATGGATACTATTTCGATCAGAACGTATCGATGTTGCACATATTTTTCGTTAACAGCAAAAATATATATAGCGCTTTTTTTTGATATAATGCATCAGATAAGACGGTTAGTACTTCTAATCAATTATTCATCTTTTTCGGTGAATAATTTTTGAACTGCACAGTCCATAGTTTTTAACATGGTTATCTCCTGTTAAGGCTCAACACCACGGTATTCTTAACCAGAGTTAGTATTTGCATACCCATGAGCGCAGTGGCGTAACTACATTTTTTAGGCCTATAAGCAACTACTAACTAAGGGGCCCCTACTAACATCTTTTTATACCCTTTACACAAAAAAGTGTAAAAAGGGTATATAATATTTGTCCAGATTTTCGTAACGCATTAAAGGAAACGTCGCAAATACTATAAAGTATATATCAGTAAAGTATATATATACCTTTTCAGTTCAAACTACTCTCTCAGCTTTTGAACTCAGCTTTTTGATACTCCAATGAAATTTGGTATATGTTAATGGTTAATGAAATATTTTGCAATATGGAGTAGATGCAGATTTAAATATAGCACCGATAGAAATTGAGGATTGAAGCACAACTATACGGCAAATCGTTTCGTCCCACTTTTAAGAATTTATTAAAAATAAATACAATGAATACATAAATTTATAATGGGGCCCCCTAAATTCGTGGGCCCGAAAGCGTTGCTTCCAGTCGCTTCCCTGTAGTTACGCCACTGCATGAGCGGCTCACTTCGGCTCATTCTGCTCACGGCTCATGAGCCGGCAAAAAACTCTTTTCATACGATGGCTCAAGCTCACGAGCGAGCCCAACTACAGAGCTCACCCTCACGAGCAAGAGCCGCCATTAAGTTATAAATGGGCTCACGCTCGTGAGCAAGAGTATGAGCTGCGGCTCATGAGATCTCATGCGCCCAATTTAAAATTTTATTATTATTTTTTTTGTGAAAATATGTCATTAAAAAAGATTTAAAATATTAATGACCTTGAACTAACTAAAACATGTAAATAATCAAAGTTCTTAAAATAAACAATAAATGTATTTGTATTGTTTATTTGTGTTTATTTAAATTGATTTAATATAAAATTATATATTTTCACATATAACGTTTATAAAAACAAATAAAGCAAATAAACTAATAAATCGCTTTTTATTAAACAGTTGAGCTCGTGAGCTCTCGGCTCGTGAGACCTCATGAGCAGCTCTTTAATATGAGCAACTTGAAGGCTCACGCTGGTGAGCAGCTCTTCAATATAAGCCAATTATGGGCTCACGCTCATGAGCCAATTTTGGGCTCACATAAGAATTGGCTCTTGCTCATGAGCCTGAGCTGCTCATGAGTGAGCAAATACGAACTCTATTCTTAACACTCTTATCAGTATATTTTGAAAGCTCACATATTTTATTATATAAAAAATGTATAGATTAAATAAATAAAAAATAAATAAATTATAATCTCTTTTTTCATATACATAAATCAACTTTCAGTTACTGGGTTGGTCCTGCAATCTCCCAAAACTTAGTTTGGTAAGCAAGTATGTTTTAATTTAATACTTTTAAGCCAAAGTAAGAACTAACTGCAAGAAATACAAGAAAATAAAGAAATATAAGTAAATTTAAACAAAACAAACAAAACAAACAAAACAAGCACAACAAATACAGGCAAAAAACAAGAACAATAAAAAAAAGTAAAACGAAGAAAGCCTTTCACCGATTCTTGCATAATCTATGCACATATGTATGCATTCATATGAAATCCATAGAATGTATAACTTTTTGATAAATTAATTTATGCCAAAAACAAGTCCAAACGGACAAGTTTTAATTCTTACCACAAAAGTTTAATGAACTTAAGCTTGTCTTGCTATTGCAATTGGTTTTTGTTGGTGTTGTTGTTGTTGTTGTTGTCATTGTTGCTATTGCCACTAGTAGTTGTTGTAGTTGATGTTGGCTGCTGTTATTGTTGTATCCACATACGATCTTTGTCGTTGTTGCAAGTTTTTTATTTTTGGCGGGCAAATCTCTACACCCAACTAATGCTGTAAGTAAATTACTAACTAACTAGCTAACAACAACAACAACAACAACAATACTGCATCAACAACAACAATAACAACTACAGAAACAACAGATACAGCTAAACAACTTTCGTAATATTTGGTCATATCAGTTTGCTTTATAAACAGACAAGAAAGTTGCTTGCATTTGTTGAGATAACAGCAAAATCATCAACAATTTAAGTAAACAAATAAACTCCAACCAAAGCAGAGAAAAATGTCAAGCAAAAACAAAAACTTCTCAAAACTTGCCGTTTTGTTGCTTAGAGAGTTTAACAATAGCAACAACAACAACAACAACAACAAATAGCAAACCAAACGCGCTTAATATGTAAGATTTTGATTAAATAATTGTACGTAGCTTCTTTCTTATCCATCTATTGTGCGCAACAATGTAACCCAATATACCGTAGTGCTACTCCATGCACTCATATTCCCGCAATTCCAGCTCAGGTTCACACTACGCGCTGTTATGCAGCACATTTGTTACGATGAAGAGTGTATGAGGAAAGGCGCCTCAATGAAATGAAAGAGCTTACGTCCAAACTTACTTTAGATCTTAGAAGCAGGTTTTTTTGACATTAAAGATGTCTCTGAGAAATTACCACCTAAAATTTATGTATATGTATATGTATATGTATATGTATATATTTAATTGTATAACTACACTTTATATAATATCAATATAAGTAATTATATTTTATTTAAATTTTTTTATTTCACTTTTTATTTTGTTTAGCTTTTATTATTTTATTATATTTTAATTTAATATATTATTATTTTGAATTGACATTAATTTATTTTTTTTTTTTGCTTTAATTTTATTGTTTTTTTTTTATATTAGTTTTTTGTTTTGTTTCCGTTTTTTCTTTTAACATAACTACGTACTTTATTTTATTTTACATCAATTTATTATACACGATTTTATTTAATTTTATTCATTCAATTTTTTTTTCATTTTATTAGATTTATATATTGTTTCTTCTTTTATCATATTTCAATTTATTTTATTTTATATATTTTAATTTATTTTATTTTATTTTAACTTATTTTATTTTATCTTTTTACAGTTTATTTCATTTTTGTTTGTATATGTCATCAAAATATTTTTTTCTTATATTTTTTTATTGGATTTTGTTGCATTTTATTTTATTTCAATTTATTTTATTTTTTTTTATTTATTTTTTATGTTATCATAAATAGTTCATTTCCACTCACATTTTTTAAATTATCTTATTTTACTTTATTTTATTTTAATTTTATTTTATTCAAATTATTTTTTGAGTCACTTTATTTTATTTTATTTTATTATGTCTTAAATTATTTTATTATATTTTATCTTACTTTATGTTATTTCATTTTGTTCCGTTTCATTATATTCTTATTTTGTTTTATAATATCATATCATATCATATCATATCATATAATATCATATCATATCATATAATATCATATCATATGATATCATATCATATCATATATCATTTCATCTTTCATCTTATCACATTTTATTTTACATGAATTTATTTATTTTTTTATATTATTTTTATTTGAAATTGTTTTTTTGCCAATATATATTATTTTATTTTATTTTAATTATTTTTCATTTTGTTTAATGATTTAATTAAATCCGCTCGATTTGCAAGTCAGCGATAACAAACCATTGCAGAAATTCTGTCAAGAGACTATGCTCTATTGAGTAGAAGTGCATAAAGGTATCTGGAAAACAGATATTTGTGTTTTTCAATATGCTGTGACTATTGAAAATGATCAAGTTTTTAATGGGATTAGTTGGAACAAGTCTCGAAGCAGATATTTCCATAAAATGGACTCCATTTTATTGTGCATCTCATGTAATTCATTTCTTAATGCCGTCCACATATTTAAAGATTTTTATAAAGCAAGAATTTTAAATAATGTAAGTTGAGAACTCGGTTAGAGAAGGTGTCTTTTTAAAGATTATTCCAGTCACCGATATTATTGAATTATTAATATTATGGAAATTTAACTTGGTCCAGTCAATTTGTCGAAATTGTGTATTAAGAAACTTTGATTAATTATGTTATTAGGATGTTCAATTTATTAATCTTTATCATGTTTTTACATTTATCAAGAATCATAATATCTGACTTAGTAACAATTATAACTTCATCTGTCGTTATAAATATGTTCCAGAATATTTTGATATTTAACTTTCTAAGTACTTAAAGTGAATAATAATTTAATCATCACTGTTCTTTTACTACTAATTTATATAATTTACCTATAGTAACTCTTATTGTTTTTTATTATCACATCCTATGACGTCCTATAATATACTTACCTATATTGTAGAGAAGGTGCTTTATTCTGCTATTGCACGGTTAGTTGTGTCTTACTAAACTCCAAATCGTTGGTAGAGAGAAGACTGTCTGGTTTCAATTTCTTTCATTATTTAATCATATTTGTTTTGTAAAGTTTTGTTTTATTTCATTTTATGGATGAAATTAAAAACGCTTCTTATATAAATCGAATGATTTATAATTGTTTTTTAATTGGATTACAATTATTCTTCAGTTCATATTTTTGTAGGTTGATGGATTCCACTTCCTCCTCATCTTGGCAACTCCTGAATAATCCACTTGCTGGAACTCGCCACCGTTGATGCGTAGATGCAGTGAGACAGTG
Source organism: Teleopsis dalmanni (assembly GCF_002237135.1). NCBI lineage: Eukaryota > Metazoa > Arthropoda > Insecta > Diptera > Diopsidae > Teleopsis > Teleopsis dalmanni. Next base: position 18,586,925 of record NC_051848.1, read on the forward strand.
CCAAGTTAGTACTCCAGTATGTACACGAACTGTAAGTTTGCTGAAACTCAAATGGTTTTTAGTTTTATTTATGTCCAAACAAGTCCATAAGATTCCAGCGATCTCACAGCCGTATTGGTGATCTATTATGCTAAACAGTTCGCACATCGGTGTTTGTATTGAGAGGTCGGCCTCTCTATTGGTGGTCATATTATCTGCTAGTTCATTCCCTTCAATATTGCTACGTCCAGGAACCCAGCAAAGAGAGACCTTGTGATGTTTGATGCTCATCAGTAATGCGCTTGATTAATACCGTTACGGATTCAATTGCTTTCAGTGCGACCTGACTATTTACTGGACAATTACGGAATTTTAATATGATAAGTAAATGTAAATAGTAACAAGGCTGTGCTTGACTCTTAATCCGTTCGGCAGCTACCCCGTAATATGCAGTTATTAGTTTTTCTGGTAGCGGCAGCTTTCAGTAGTCAATGGGGTGAACTAAGATTTCTAGTCGAAAAACTATCAATTTCATTGTTGTCGATATTGTCACCTCTGTTGTTGAGATAATTGTGTAAGACTAAGTTTCATTTTTCGGTTTAAGCATTTTAATATAGTACAGCACGATTTTTTCTACGCATTAAAATCAATTTCCTTCTACCACTTCTCAGCCTCTGTTAACAGCTTCAAAAAGCAGTGGAACTGCCTAGTAACAACAATACTGCCAGTAACATTAGCAGTTTTACAGCTACAAAAACAACAACAACAACAGCCGCTGCTAACTCAACGAGAAACCAATGTATTGTGGCTGACGTTGTTAGCTTGCGAACGAAACTGAAGCTAAAAATGTCCAGCTGTGCATGTGTTTAGATGTGTTTGTATCTATGTACTGCATGAAATATATTTGTGTGATACAAATCTACGAGTGCAATATACTATCTTCTTCCGTTCTGTAACTACAGATGTTGAGTTACAAGAACTTTGGTTCCCACTTCACTTTACCCTATGCCACCAAACCAACCAACTGGTTTTCTAGTGAAGCTGTCATTAGTTCGACGTGATGTTGCAATACAATATTTTCTCAATGCTGTTAGTCTGCTCTTACGGCTCACGATAATATAGCCAAGTCATGCTTACTTTCAACAACATTGTTATTGTAGTTGTTGTTGTTGTTGTTGTTGTTGCTGTTGCTGTTGCTGTTTTTGCTCTTATTGTGTTTCATTGCTGGTGCCTGTACTCTTAGCAGGCTCTTGTTGCTGCAACATTTATTTGGTGGAACTGAAAGTAGTACTTTAAGTAAATGATTATTTTATAGGAATTTATAGTTAAAACAAAAAACAAGAACAAACCTGAACAAATATTTCTGATAAGTACTTCGCTTTTTATACGTTTTCAGTATAGAGTTTCGGAGTTCATTTTGTTCCTGAGATATTTTATCATTAAAGTTTTTTCTCATAATTGTCTGCACTTCGACTACATCAGTTTTATGATGCCACCACACCACAGCATCGAAAAATGGAAAGATATACTTTGCATATCTGTATATATCTACAAACAAGGAAAAGCGATGTGATTGCGAAAGGAGATATATTTTATTTCGTTGTAAAAACTCTAATTGAGTAAAGATGAAAACATGATTTTAATAGAATAATTTGAATATAAAAAGAATTCGATTTTTTTAAGCAAACTTGAAAATATTTCTATCTCTTGTATTTCCTTTAAATACAATTTAATTAACGCAAAAGTCATGTGGTCGACTAGTATTTTTCAGTTCAAATGACAACTATTCATAATATATTCATATATAATATATAAATACATAATATAATATTTATAATCATTGTTTAAAGTCAGTTTTATGATAAAAAAAGAGAGTGAATTCTAAACAAAAAAATGCAACTAAGAATTATCCATATCCAACGTTGAACTCCAGGTCCGTTTGAAGGATACAATTAAGATTCTAAGCTAAGATTTTTTTACCATTGATGAAATACTCGTATTCACACTTCATACTGTTCTCGGTAAATGTTATAAACATAGCATTCATTGTAGCCAACTATCTTTTTGGCGATTATAAGGCACCATTCGATAGGTCCATAAGGGAACGTATACTGAACTCTTAAATCATGCAAATGTAATATGCCAGTTCTTTTTGTTTTCATCATTGAAGTGATTATGCGAAAAGCAGCTGTTGTGACGCAATTAGAGTATATATACATATATATATGCTGTTTATTTATCGGCATTATGATTGCTAATAGAAAAAATTCGTGCTAATGAAGATGGATATTTTCTTAAGGTCGATACATCAGTAATGGTTGCTCCGTACATAATAGATTTTTCTTATTGTTAAGGATCCTTTAAAAAAAGCGCCTAGTTTGATATGTCCAAGTTGAGTACTAATTTCCATTACATAAAATGCAAAACCGAGACCCTAACAAAATGAACATCGTTTTTATGCTCTTTATATAAGAAAAGGATGTAACAATAGTCTTTGTCAAATTCCTTACGCTGGTTTTATAACAGCTTATTGTGTTATCCTGAATGAAATGTGAAAACCATAAGTACGGAAGCCATCTATAACACGTGAAGATATATTCGTCGCTATAGCAAACTGTGATATAGGAGGCATATACTTATAATCCAACTAATGAGATCCAGTTCAAATGCATACCTATACATTAAACTTAAAATTTTGGTGATATTAGTTATAATTATCATTATAGTATTAAGTTGGGTTGAACTGAACGTTTTTCAAGTTTCTATTCCAAACCTTAAATAATTATAATTGCATTAGTATTCATTTTCAAAGAGTCCAGAGATGTCAAAGAAATAATTTCATATTTTATATGAATAAAACCAACTGAAAGGAATTCACTTATTCATGGAAAGGATTTTCTGAATGTTGAACACAACAACAAAAATCACATATGCGAGTAACTAATTAAATATTAAAATTATTAATATCCATTCATCATACATACACCATCACGTATATGTATGAAAATAAATAAAATGAAATTGCCTTACCACATTTTCTGCATATTTCCAATTTGATGTAATTTTGAGGAAATTGCTCCTTTTATTAAAATATTGGTGGATGAATTTGCAAGGACCCTCGGGCACTTTTAATTTAGAAGTCAATCACATTACAGAGTATATCAATGCTACACATTTTAATTATAAAATTCTTGTTTCTTATAAATATTTAGCATAAATTTGAATTAATTTTACAATTTTTTACAGGCATGAAAATTATTAAAGTTCTTGCTAAAATTAATAAAATTCTATGCCTCTAAGATGAAAGCCTAAAAATAAAATATTTCATAAAATAATAATTTTATTATTGGAAGTATTAGAATAAATTAAATGCTCATTTATATTAAAAATTTTATATCGTAGAATTACATTCTACATGTTTCGCGTACACAGTGAATTGATATCCAAAGTGTTGTCGATATCGGGTTCTTAGATTTGGGATAGTTATTGCGAAGATTATTTGACCTTTAATTGTCCTACACCTTTGAAAATTTTGGATATAGCATATGTCATATTGTGTAATCTCTCGATAACAATACCCCGTATCTAAAGGGTGGGTCTTGTAAAGTTTTTCTTTACTCATCTAATAATGAACCGAAAAATTTAAATGTTTCAACAGGGTTCAGTGTTTGTGAGAAAGCTAAACGATTCAAAACGGCAATTGTTTCCTTGATTTTGCAAATCAAATAACATAGTACTCGCTTTGCATGATAATGCGTATGATTAAATATAGCATTTAATTTTAATAAATACACTGAAATCAATTGGAACGAGTGATGGTGCCTCACCTTTTGTCATTTATTCAGCGAATTGACAAACTATTTCAAAAATTTGAAGCCAGTCAAGGTTAATTTAACTGGGGTTCATTAGACTATTAGACGAATACTCCTCACTATTAGCTAAGAAATCTGTTTTAATTCTACATCCCTCAGTTTCTGGCCAATGCTAATGTTAGAAATATCACAGAGTGTGTTAAAGAATGGGACGCTTAATAGCTTCAGCTTTGTTCTAGACAAGTCTTGACATAGGCACAACAATTGTTCAGCCGATAGGCGTGTTCTACAGGAAATACACAAGACATGTTGAGCTTGGGGCCATACCATCCTATAGTCTAGTGTCCTGTTAGATCAGATATTAACCAAGATACATTCGATGTACTTCTGTGTATCGAGTCGGAGGCTCTAACGAGTATCAGCAAACTTCCTATTTGCCTGTCGCAAAAAATGGTCATTAACCAACTTTCGACTATTGTTGGCAGGAACAGGGATTGAACTGGAGGTTCCATAAAAGAGGCGCCCAGTCTAGCTAGCTTATCTATATGCTTGTTGCCTGCGATATTGGTGTGTCCAGGAACCCTAGAGTTACCTTAGACTGGCGGCTTAGAATTTTATTATATCGTCTTCGTTTTTAAACTATTCTATAACACATATATAGAAGTTTATATATGTGGTTGATATTATATATATATAATAACTTAAACAACTACTTATAATATGTTATATAAGTACAAAGTCGTAAATAAAATTTATTTTTTAATTTATTATTGAATAAATAATTTGAATAATAATGTTAAAATAAAATTCCTAATTATTGAAAATAAATTTTTTTTTACGCAGTGTTATAAACTTTTCAATAATTGCGACCACAAATGCAAAGCTTCGAAATGTCAATAGGCGGAAAAGACAAATGCATAACTGGAAGTATCAGACCACAACTGAATCATTTAAAATCGGAAATGGCAACACTTTAAACCAATCAACGGCGCGTATTTTAAAACATTTACTAACCACACTCACACAATCCCCGCATTCGCATTCATAGGCTTTAGCCCCAAACTAACCAAATAAAAATAATTAGAATTTATTTTCGGAAATAACAATTAATTTGAGATTAAACTTAAATAGAAAATGATATTTCACTTAGTTGCATTCGGGCGAAACCTTTTAATGGGAAAAATATTGTCACTCAGTCACGTAACCACTAAAACCACATAATTTTCAAAATATATTTATGGCATAAATGACTATATTCATATACACATAAGCTTATATATACCTATATATTTGTATATAATTGTATATAATTAAAATGGAGAAAAATATAATGCAGCCAGTTTACCTTTAATTAAATTTTAGCCTAATAGTTTCAGTAAAATTAATACCAAAAATATCGAGCATCCTATTCCTTCTTCTTCCCTTTTCGTACAATCTGAGTCTGTTTACGTTTCACACAAATTCTTCTATAAAATACCCATTCATTGGGTTATGTTCGCACACAGAGCTTCTCGATACGGGTTGAATGTGAACACTCCGTTATGGGAATGTGAAAAATTATTTCACAACAAAATTCAACTACCCTGGAAGGCTGACTTTCAATTAAGATCGAAATCTCAATCTGCCAGAAACCCTTTTTCTGCTGTTATTATCGTTACGAGTATTTTGTTTGTTCTTATAATTATTGTGCCCACGTTGGCCCACTCATTTTTTGGCAACTTTATTAATTTTCTAATAACTTTAAGGTGACAATATGTTGAACGCAAGACCAACCCACAAAAATTAAAATAATTGGCACAGAAATGTGGAAAACCAACTTAGCGCCGGAAGATGAACTTCAGCATTAAATACTTAAATCCTTAATAAACGTAACAAAGAAATAAAAAATAAAATTAGAAAATTAAATTAAAAAGAAAAAGTATATCACAAAAAAAGGTCTTTTCAATTCTCAATTCTAAAAAAAATATAAAAATCCCGAAAGCAACTTAGAAACATTAGTGACGTTAGTGACGTTAGCCATTGTGCGACATTCGTTGGCGCTTAACAAAAGAAAGTCAAAGAAAGTCATAGAAAGTCATAGAAAGTCTTCACTCCGTCTAGATAAGAAAGTAAAGGTCATATTTATAAAAAGAAGTTAGAAAAAAGTATGCAACGGTAAAAGCACGATAACAGAAATCAGTAGAAAATGGAAAGAACAACAAGTACCAGAAATATTCTAGTTGAAAAATTTTCGCTACCACTAACATCTCAAAAAAAGCTTAAAAAACTTAAAAAAATTAAAAAAATTAAAAAAAAAGATTTTGCACAACTAATCTGGTTTGCTTTAAAAACTTCACTGCTCTAATAATTAAAATTATATTATTTTAAGATAGTCACACCTTGTAAAAAATCTAAGAGTTCTGAGAGTTTCTGACTTGAGGAGTACCCCTAATTGACAACGAGTTTTGGTAAATTTTGGACAACGAAAGCAACTTTCTTCACTACGCTACACATCGATGTAGTTGATGTCTCCAGATATCACGTTTTAAGCTTGAAAGCCTTTACAGTGATAGCACTGGAATGAAAAAGTACAAGCGATTGAGAATCCATCTAGCATTATACGAGTAGTCGATCGAAATATATTCGCACATGATTGTAACGATCTTTTGGGTAATTAATAAACTTATTTGATCCTCTTGAATATTAGTACCAATTCTAATTTTATTAACTATTTTATACACTTTTGGAAAGATACTTAACAAACGTACAGGGTTTCTCATTTAAATGTTAATCTGTCTAACGCTTTCTAATGTACAGATATTGTAGTTGAGTTTATTATAATTCAAATATTTGTGTTATGGTGTTATAGTCAATTAAAATAAATGGGTTCTTGGACGACATTCTGTTATATCAATCGAAAACAAGCTAATGGTGTATAAACAAGTATTAAATCCGGGATCTCAACACTGGAGTTGCACGTCTGTGTCAAAAAAGGGGGTAACTCAACGATGTTAGAACAACAACCTAAAAACAATTACCATTGCTTTATGGTCTGTCCGTAACAGCGGCGTTCATCGTGACTAGGATGTTCAGTACATAAAAAAGACTTGCAGGTCACTGTCACACAGAAGTTTTATTACTACTTCAAACAGAAGACCTCGTACAATGATTAAATTGATTAATTCAATTAATTAAAGCACATACTAATCATTTTTCTATAATATTACAAACAAAGATTAACATCGACTATTTTAAGTCCCCGTTGTAAAAGAATTACTAATAAGTTTTTTTTGACTGAGAGCAATTGATTAAAAAAAAAACATTATATAGTTGATAAAATCTGCTTATTATCGCTTCGATTATCATTGTAATGCAAAATCTTTTAATAAAACAATCTTTAGTCTTACATTTGACATACTTGCCATAAATACTTTGAATCTGTAAAGTTTTATTGGAATTCATCGGGTCAATTTCCTAACATTACATGCAAACATTACAAACAATACAATAATAATAATAATAATAATAATCTATCTTCTATCTTATTAAAAATATAATATAGTTTTAAAATTATCGATGTTTGTTAATCAGAATTGAACATTTTTCAAATTTACTAAAAAAACATTTTAATAACTCAAAATATTGAACATATTTATCAATCATAGTCTGGTCTGGGGGCACAATGGATTCGACGGTCGCAGTGCCACATTCGCTAACAATAATAATAGTCTGGCATAGGCAGCTAGAACCATTATTCTTTTGGCGTTTCGGGATTTAATCTTTATGTCAGTGAAAAATTATTGCAGATATTAGAATATGATAGAGTGTGATGTGAGATATCATGTGATGTACACAACAAGACTTGATAGAAATCAGAGAAGTAATTATTTCACAAATAAATATTTCTCACCATTACGTTCCTAGATTAGGTTCTATAAATATGAAAGAATAAATCATGCAACAAATAATGCCTCTACGAATAGAATAGTTTTGAAATTTAACAATTAAAAATAAAAAAATATAATTAATTAATTAATTCAATTATTCTACAGCTGGTTTATGATTTCGTTCTAATATATAAATACAGCAAGTAAAATTGTTAATAAAAACTTTTATAGCAAAAGTAACAAAACTCCAGCAAAAATATGCGAACATAAAAAAAAAAGTAAGTACGGCTTTGGATCAGTTGGTTAAGGTGCGCTGATTCTGAGCTTCATATTTGGCAGGACCCAGAGTTCGATTCCTGGTACTTGCAGTCTCAAAAATAATTATTTACGAATAATTAAATATAAGAATTATTTCCAAGACCACTGATGATGAGTATTTGGCAATACTCGAAACAGCTGTATGGTCAGCCAAAAATTCAATTAATTAAAATAATTTTAAAAAAATAAATTTTTGTTGTTGTTTCACTTCTGTTCGAAAACCTGTTTATACAAATAAATATTATAATTAAAATGACATTTATATGTATGCGGTCTCTACTAAAAGTACTCCAAATTACTTTAGTAGGAAATTTTCTTCGCTTCTTAAAGATTATTTATTCTCCTCCATTTTAGAAATGACAAAGCAACTTAAACGGAAGCACTGAGAAAGTAAGTTTGTGCAAGAAAACCTCAAAAAACGGAAAGTGGCCATTTATTAAAATTGAAAATTAACGAACTTTTGCAATTTTCCAAACGGATACTGAAATTTAAATGTATCAACAAGAAACTTCAGGAAGAAGCAGAGAGAATGGAAGCGTAAATTCTGCTCAGTATAACCACATTATAGAAAAGCTGTTCAGAAAGTTTTTTTCCAAATTACTAAACGAAAATATTTTAATCTTAACAGCTTAGTATTATCTGAAATTAATTTCAAGCAATTAACAAAGATTGTGCCTTCAGTGATAATGGATGGAAGAGAAATTTGTTACAGTACGCATATTGGAAAATGGTTAATGGATATGAAGTCATACATGAAGATCTCAAACGTCTATAGGGACTTAATATTTCTCCATTCGTATTATTTACTTTTTCAAAACACCCAATTGAAATTATTTATTGTTTTATCTTTCGATATAAAATCGTATTTCGTTTTGTTCAAGTCGTATATTTTGATAAAATATCAACAAATTTTAGATACTATATCTAAAAACTCACAGCAAATATCTATACTCAATTACCAACTCATGCTTTTGTATGAAATATCAGTAAATAATCATCTGCACAAATATGAATATTTTCTAAATGAAAATTTGTTCAAAAAAAAAACAACAAAATGCATATTAGTGGTATTCACGACCTCGAGTAACAACCTCGGTAACAGAGTAAAAGTGCAACCAGTTACTCTAAGTCGTGAACACTCCTGATTGTGTCGATTTGTTAACGAATTTGTCTCTTGTTAAAATCATTTGTATTTTAATGAATTTGTAAATAATTGAGAAAGCAAAGGAGATTCTGATATAAATGTCAATATTATATTATATTATATAAAATATATTGAAATTATATATTATCAATATATATTTTAAAAAAGCAAAATTGTAGACATTTTGATTTAAAAAGTAGAATAAACAGGATAAAATGGCTTGATGGTAAGCAGAATATGGAAAATAATCTACGTTCGTTCTTGAACAACTAAAGACACTTAATGAATTATTAAATAAATCAAAACATGCTTGAAAATAAGCTTTGAGAATTTAAATGCTGCCCATTCGAAATGCTTAGTACAAATACATTTTCGGAGTGAATTTTTCTCTTATATATAAGCAAAATGGCAATATCGAGAATATGGTAAAAGTACAACGTAAATGCTGGTCGGAGCAAAGGTCTGACTAACGTAGTAATGTTGTAACGCATTACTCGACATGTAATTTGTTGTTTCTGCTTTGTCCTTTTAATACATTAATCTGTAATTGACGTCCTTACCCAAACTCATGAATACCCCTATTAAAAATAATACTAAAGAATTCCAATTTTAACAACTTTTGAAATAGTTCCCCTTTTTTCATAGCAATATTGAACTAGCAGTTGATATGGCCAGAAGAGGTTCTGAACTGCATTCATGAGAGGCCGACCTCTCAGTACAAACACCGACATGGGAACTGTTTAGGATAATAGAGGAAATTACCACTACGGTAATTAACAATTTATGGATTAACCGCGACGACTGTGAGGTCGCTAGAAACTTATGGCCTTGTTTAGACAAAAATAAAACCAAGACACATTTGGACTTCAGCAAACCGGCTTTTATACTTAATACTTTATACTTATCTATCATAAACTATTCGACTTTTGAAAAAAAACACCAACTGACAAAACAAAAATTATTTATATAAAATAAACAATAATAAACAATACTTTTATTCAATATCTTCCCATACATTTAATTTACTGAAAAACAAGGTCATCAAACCAAGAATTTGGGGTAAATGGCTGTGCACGATTGCTTGAATATACACACACCTTCGCCATCGACCTTTAGAACTTAGCTCGAAGCAATTACATTCTGAAACCTCCTTTAATTTTGAAATATATTCGTAACATCCGGCTCAAGCTTATGATGCGGCGGCCGCTCCAAATCTAGGTATTATAATTATTTTGCAGAGAATACTATAGATGGTGGGAAAATCTATAAATCTTGACATAAATATAGGAATTACTATTTTATAATCATTAGTTAACATGCAAACTAACTACCTATCAAAAATTAATCTCTTATCACAATTTCTTTCCTAATACTCTCAAACCTCATTAGCTTTTCATTCTACCTATACATTCATTCATTCATTTACCGCACTAACCATTTTCTAATCAACTGCTTTTCGACTTTGGTTCTAAGGATTTACACTTGAAGTGTATGTCCTTTTTCCACTCTCCCACCGTATAATTGGGGTAACATAACTCCTTCCAGTAACCGTTGCAAGATACTTAATAGAACGGCTCTAACAATAATAGGACACAGTCTTATCACTTTTCTAGTCGTTTTTCACAGCTTTAAGAACTACGGGGAGCAAATACTAAAAGCAAAGTGAAAACAAAAAGGAAGAAAAGTGAAAATGAAAACTCAAGAAAAGGAAAACAAAAATGAAAATGAAAACGAAAATAAAAATAAAAAGATAAAGATAAAGTTCATCATAATTATGAATTCACGCACAATTTGTATGCAAGCTGTGTGCTAAGTACGAATGCTGCTTAGGAGGACCTAGTCTCTTGCCACCTATGAATTCGACGGTCTCAATTCATATATTGTAGATTCGTAAATTACTGGTCAAATTGAAGGAGGAAAAAGGTATGAAAGTGTAAAAAAGAAAAAATATGTGAAAACAAAAGAACAATTCCGAATAAAGCGAAAATAAGAGAGCAAAATTATTGGATACACTTTCTTGTAACTTCATATTTTCGTCGGTGGGATGCTTTTATAGGTTGGCTTAGTTTACATAACAGATGTGACCGGAATAATTAACAAAACTAACCAAAATGCAAAAAACGTCAAAAGCAACAATACTGAAATAAAAAAAAAAAGAAAATGTAATAAAAATAATAAAAATGAAATAAAAAGCATAAAAAAACATGGAAAATTAAGCATAAAGAATTAAAAAAAAAAAATAAATGAATAAATTGTTTGAAATAGAAGAAAATATGTGCACCCATAAAACTTTGTTCCTAGAAAGTTTTTGGGTGTTGAGTCATAAACGGATAACAGAAATAAAAGTTAACGGATATGCTGAAGATTTTTCAGATAGGGTTAGGAATTAAAATAAGAAGGTGTGCGTGTACACATAATTAAAAAATATCACCAGAAAATGAGTTTTCCAATACGCAAACTATTGAATTGTGGGAAAGGTATTAGGCGTCTTTTATTCACTTAGTTTCAAATTCAATCACTTTGAAATAGTGAGTTACAGATGGTAAATCTATTTTTTGTTTAAAACCTCACCGTGGAACCTACAATCGATAACACAATGTGAATTTTTTCAAATATTTCCTTATGGACCTTCGTTTATCATATTTATCATGTCTGCTTACTGCAGTTCTCTTCTCCCAGTAACGTTGTGATAATATTTCTAAGTCAACCGACGTGGCAATGTGATGTATTTCCTAATGGACCAAAGTGACAAATCCGGTGATGTTACAACAGTTTTTTTTAGTGGACTAACGTGCCAAAGTTGGCAACGTTACGTAAATTTTTCTTAATCAATTAACGTGGTTAAGTTAGTAACGTTGTGTGCATCTTACTTGATCAACGACGTGCTATAAAGGTAACACAAAAGAGGTATATCAGTCTTCATTCTAACCAAACGCAACATATATATATAAAATTGTACATATCTGTTGAATATCAATTCAAAGTTAGACGGCAGATGCTAAATACCAGTGACTGCTACAAGACAAGTCAGCTCACACTTAGGATGAGCTCATTGATATGCCACGAATTTTTGGAACCTGCTCTTGTGAAATGAACAATATTTTATAGAAATTATATCTGTAATATCAAACATTTCATAAAAAGAATCCTTAAGTAAGTAAAGTAACTAAACGGTTTCTAGCGAATATTGAGCAATAACAAACCAAATGTGTGCTTTATTCTTCTAAGGCACAGTTACCGCCAGAGTGCGTATTTGCCTCCCATGAGCAACTCTTTTTTGCTCATAGTACTCACAGTTCATAAACAGGCAACAAACTCTTTCGCACACGAGCACTCGCACACGTTTATGAGCAAGAGCATCCTTATGAACATGAGCTTTTCATGAGTGAGCAAATACGAACTCTGGTTATCACAATTATAGTTAAAAAAAACTTTTAAGTCGTCAACGAGTCTGCCAATTTGTCTGAGTAAATAACAGTCTTGCTTGTAAAGCGAGATGTCTCTTTTTAATTAAAGTAAGACAATAATTTTTATCGCTCGCTCTCATATCACTAAAGTTTGGTTTCTCGACATAAGATTAGGGAAACTGATATTTAGTGATCGGGTTGAAATTCTGTTGTTTGTATTTTTATGCTGCTATGCTTTGTGGGTACTTTGTCATTACTAATCACATTTTCTGTATTATGCCGTTCACATACACACCATTTAATTAAGCCTTAATGCTGTCATCTGCAGTATAAAGCAGTTTATGCTCTTTGTGCCATCTTTTCATTATCATTATGAGATGTTCTGTGCATACCAGTCAGTTAAACTGCGATTAAGAAGAGATGTAAGTCTTGAAATTGTTGTTAAGATAAGTTGTGTGTCACTTTTGAGTAGTTAAAAAACTTTTCAAGAAGTATTTAAATTATTATTAATCATTAAATTATTATTAATTTTGGAAATGGAAAAGATAATGTATATCTAATTTTTAGAAAAACTAAAAACTAATACTATTCTTTATTTTTTTTTCTTTAAATACTTTAGCTATTTTGCTTTCGTTTATTATATTATTATTTTTTTTTTTTTTTTGTGCATTTATTTCATTTATCGCAGTTAAAGTTAAAATAAAATAATTTCTACTAACTCATTTATATTTTAAATTAGCAACTTTTCACCTTCTTATACAATTTGCGAGCATTTGAAAGTTAGACATTTCATTTACGCAATTGTCTATCCCTGGCTGTTATCCTGCGAACAATGGACTTTCAATACTACTGAAATTGTGAAAATCCCTAATTAAACCGGCATCAACCAGCTGTCAATATTGTCTACATACTTAAAAAGTGTGGAAACATTTCTACACTTTACCAGCTGTGTTAGTCTTTTTCGCCTAGCAGCAACAACAACAACAACAACAACAACAACAACAATGCTTATAAAAGCAACAATATCTATCTATCAAGAAAGAAAGATATTGTAGCACTAAAAATGGCATAAGCAGCAGTAAGAGTAGCAACATTAGCGGCATTAGCAACAGCAATAGAATTAGCAGCAGCAACTTTTACAATTAGCACAAATTGTAACGTTTTGTTTTTGAATTTATTTAATTTGAAAATTGCAACTTTCTATGTTTTATTTCTTTGGACTCGTCTATTGAGCTCCAGATTGTACGCTTTTATTTCAGAAAAGTTTTTTGCATTTTTCTTATTCATACTCGTAGTAATGCGTTCCGTTTCTTTTTCTTGTTCTTTTTCTTTTTCACATTTAATCCACAACTAATTAAAACGCTAATCGATGGCGCAACAATATCGAGTAACGAGTGCAATAAGTGCGCTTTTTAAGCGCTGCAATGGAGCGCATATCTATGTATGTACCTACGTTATGTTGCAATAGGAACGATTCTTGTTTTTGTACTTTTGTACTCTTTATTTGCTTAATTTGCAAATAACACAAAAAAGAAATGCTAATAAAGAGGGGAGGCGACAAAATGTTGGGTAATGGATACAAGCACACACTACTCGTTGTTTGCCTTTAAGCTTAACCAGAAAAGAAAAGAAAAAAATAGTACCAACGATAAAATGTAAAATGAAATAAAAAAAGAATAAATAAATAAAAACACCTAAAAACAATAACAAAAACAAAAACAAGTGACACGTATTGTATTAATCCCTGCAGCTTTTCTATTTCCATTTGTTTTGCTGCTATCTTTGTAATCTTTTATTATCGTGAATTGTTGTTATTGTTATTTTTGTTGCCATTGCCATTGCTTTTGCCTTTGCCTTTGCCTTTGCCTGTGCCTTTGCATTTGCCTTCGCTGTCTCCACCATCGCTGCTTGTCATTGTTGTTGCAATTTTTATTGCAATTTTCCACTTTAATTTTATTTTATTATTTTTTTTTTCTTTGATAAACCATATTCACATGTGTTTGTTGTATTGTTGTTGCATTGCCGTTCTGTTAATTTGTTGTTGTTGTTGTTTTATAGCCATTGCCTCCCTTAACGTTCTGACAATTGCAATTTAGTGTTTTATTTCGTTTTAACTAGCGTATAACACTAACCCACCATGCGCCACCACAGCCAATGCATCCCTCACTGTTGCTACTGCTGCTCCTGCTGCTGCTGCTGCTGCTGCTGCTGCTGCTGCTGCTCTTACCATTTCCAATTATCAAATGAGAGTGAGTGCATTAGTTTAATTGCAAAAGCAGTGCCGGAAGCGCACATGGACACAGACCTGCTGTCGTTGTTTTTTCATTTAATGCTTTATCTGCTTTTTGTATCGCCTGCTTATCGTTGGCATACAAAGGCAAATATTGTATATTTAAGTGAGCCTTCACAGCACGGCGTGTATGTGTGGGTGTTTGTGTGACTATAAGCATTTATCTCTGGAATGTGCAACATATGCTGATGGAGGGGGTAAACCTTTATTCCCAGGGGGTGTAGCGCAAATTTTGCAGTTTCTTCTTAAAATCGTAAAAGTCTAGAATTATTTTCTTAATATGAAAAATAATTGATTAAGCTTTGGGATATGTGACACTCGCAGCTTTTGTACCAAAGATACATTCCTACAAAGCTGATGTGCTGCCGTGAACAAAGTTATATAAAGAACATAACCAATTATTGTATTATTACCAAAAATGTATTAAAAGAAATTTCAGAACCAACACATCAATTTGACTTTTAGAAACAATACTTACTTATTAAGTTGGTAATTCCACCGGCCAGCCCAATCAATGGCTTGCAGCCACCAGAGTCACCAGTTGGTGATACCGAATACCTTAATATCGTTGGTCACATAATCCTTACACCAAAGCTGCGAACATCTTCTACCACGTTTTCACGTTTTCCACCAACGAATAACAAATCAAACTCCTTTCTAGCCGGGTCATTCCTTTTATTCCCACAAATGGTCAAGCCAGCGAAGCTGTCAAATTTTTATACGCTAAACTAAGTCAATTTCGCGGCATAGCTTATATAACGCACCATTCTATTTATTTCGATCCTCATTATCAAACCATGGACTATGGATCTTCCGAAGAATTTTACTCTCGAAGGTTCCTAACGTCTTTTCATCACTGTTGGTAGTTGTTCTAACACCTACAGCATATAGCAGAACAAATATAATAAAGCTCTTATAGAGCTTATTTTTTATTTCTCATCATTCTATTTATTTCGATACTCATTGTCAAACCATGGACTATGGATCTTCCGAAGAATTTTACTGTCGAAGGTTCCTAACGTCTTTTCATCACTGTTGGTAGTTGTCCTAACATCTACAGCATATAGCAGGACAAATATAATAAAACTCTTATAGAGCTTATTTTTTATTTGTGGTGAGAAAACTTTATTTCTCAATTGCCAATTTACCCCGTAGGCATACCTGTTGGCAAGAGTAATTCTTCTTTAAATCTGCAGACTGCCGTCATTTTCGGAGTTTATGCTGGATGCCAAGTAAACAAATTCTTTCACAACAGTAACGTGGATCCCAAGACACTCAACCAAATTGCCAGTTGTCAGAAAATACTTTGTTTTTTCTCAAGATCCATTTGCTTCACTTATTTTAGAAATTGAAAAAAACTATTTTTTTAGCAAAATCTGTCAACAATAATAAAACTAAATGAATTTAATGGATCCTGATCCTGGCACCATCATAGAATTGTATTTATCACAAACATGAAATGTATAAAATATCAAACAATTGGTAATGTGAATACATCTCTATGTCACATCTCTCTCATTTCGATCGGTAACAATAGCAATGACGTCGATTAGGTTTCAGTATAAATAGAGTTGAACTTACCTGAAGTTCAATTACATTGTCTTAGCACAATGTAATCGAAGCACAAGGAATTTTTAATCCCCAATTTGTACTGCCTTCGATTTTAAGTCCTTCCTAATTAACAGATACTTGCCAGAGAGTCAATTCGTTGTTTATTGATACTCAGATAATAGATAATCGTGAACTAAAGTCAGAATTGTCTTTAAATTTAGTAGCATTGTCCAATGTTAAAGAAAAATAATTACCCAGGCTAGTTTCAAAAGAAATTCATCTCTATAACGTAGAGATGTAGTAGTAGTTTCTTTTTATGTGTTACCTGTTGCGATTTCTAGTAAAAGCAAGTATTTCTTTTATTCATAATTTAATTCTATTAAAAAGTTAAATTCAAATAAATACATAATAATTATGTAATATAACTTTTTTTTTAATTACCAAAAAATACCATTACTGTAATAAGAGATTTACCAATATTGCAGCTCAGAAACGATTGTTTTTCAGCGACTGGGTATTGCTTTCAATATCGCATCTCTAGACTATTTGAGTTCAACATTTGACAAAATGCTGTTGTGAAAATAATTTGTCTTAAATTAACAGAAATTTCATAAAAACTTCTTTAAATTAATCTATCAGACTATATAGAGTAGTAGCCAACTGCATTTAATTGAATTTCTCTGAAAGTCATATCCTCATGTCCTATGAGTTCAAACTAATCGAAAGGGTAAAAGGAAAATGGGAGGGAAAATGCAAAACTTATCACTTAATTCGGAAAGTATAAAAATCTTACGAAAAGAATTCAAATTTAATTTCATTTAAACAAATATAAATTTTTTTTATTCCTTTTCCAAAACAGTTCAGCACAATTTTGTTTTCAACTTGTTTTTTATTATTAATTGTTTTTATTTTCGTATTTCGATTTTAATTAATTTTGTTGATCTTTTTCAGCGAAAATTAATTGTCTTGGGTGAGCAATTTATCGTTTCCAGTGCAGTTTTTTATTTTTCCCCTGAATAACTCCTTTACTCTTGTCTCAGATTTATAGGGTCTCGTAGCTAATATTAAAGATTTTAGGTTATTACTCGTATCATCTAAATCACATTTTTATCAATAATATATTAATTTATTTCTTCATTGTGCCTTGATGGTCATTTTTCCAAAGACTTATTTACTCATCATCTTTTTTCCTTACTTCAGCACTTTTATAAAATTACTAATTCCTTGAGACCCCTATCACTAATGACTTTGTCGGTACCATCAATATTGTCTAATATTGAAAATAATTCTTTAGTATTTGTCTTCAGAATATCTTATCAATATACCTTATCAACATCATATTTTTACTTCTGTCAAGTACGAACTAGCTGACAACAGTACGGATGAAGAAAAGGCCAGTGTGAACAGTGAACAGTGTGCACGTGAAAAAATTAACGTAATTAAAATAAAGTTAATATGACTTTGACTTTGTCGGTACCATATTGTCTAATATGGAAAATAATTCTTTAGTATTTATCTCCAAAATACCTTATCAACATACCTTATCAACATTATATTTTTACTTCTGTCCAGTACGAACTAGCTGACAACACTAAGGATGAAGAAGAGGCCAGTGTGAACAGTGTGCACGTGAAAAAATTAACGTAATTAAAATAAAGTTAATACATCCTAAAATTAAGCGGTTTTTATTTATTATTGAACTATAGTGTTAAATGAGAACTACGATATTTCTAGTATACGGCTAGATGATACTTCTTTATTATTATAAAAATATTTATAATATTATAATCGCAATTGCATACAACCAATATAGAAATATGAATTGTTTCGAAAAACTAATGATGTTTATATTTAAATTGGTTATTGCAAATAATTTAACTTTCGTGTAGACACCATTCTCTGAAAGTTTTCGAAGGAAGGCACTCCAACTCTCTTTGGCAAGCGACAACACTCTTTGACAATATCTGGGTTTCTCGGCTTTAATAATAGGATATGCTCCTCTTGACTTTATCGTTTTGAAAATGAGACAAAAAAAACTGAGGGTGTTCAGTTTTTTCGAGAAACACACTAAAACGTCCACCTTACTTGTTCGTTCAAATCTACAATCTACTTTTAATATAGATTCTAAATTATTTTAACATCTACTTAAAATATTTTCTGTGATATTTTTTCCAAAGCCCTACGCTTTCTAAAGGTGTTCTGTTCCCATTGGTACGCACTTATTTTTATGTTAACTTTTTTTTTGTATTTATTGACCTTTTTCGACGTATTTTTAAATTCTTTTAAATTAATTGTTTTAACATTAATCACCGATAAAACCTTATCTCTCTTCTACTTCCTTTGTAGATTTATTGCCGAAGGTACTTAACACTTTTACTTTTGCATATCTTTTAATCGAACAATTATATGAAAAAAGTTGAGGCAAGTTGGTTTATAATTAATATATTTCTTTTGGGAAACAAATGTTAATACATTTAAGTACCATAAAATAGATAAAAAATATTGTTTGATATTCTGTTAATATTTTATTTGCTTATTTATATAAAAGCCATGAAATGATTTAAATTAATTTAAGTAGCAGTAATAAATTACTTCTTCCAAATTAAGAAACATAGCATTATTTGTCTTGGCTATTACTCACGTAACGTAGTAATAATATAAACTTTATGTATTACAACCTATTTAAACAATCTATTCAAACAGTTTTTTTTACTTTTATTCCAAATATAATCCAAACAGAATGAGAATTATTAAGCATTAATACTGAACAAACAATACAGTTCTCGCACAGCTAAAGACAACCCTATGAAACTTCGAAAAACACAAGTATTAATAATATGAAAATGATACTACTAATGTAATGATACTGGCAGATACACTATGAATCCTGAAATATCAATAAAGGCTAAGCAAAATAAACTCTATGTTAATATTAAGAAAACAATAGATAAGTTTAGAAAGAAAACAGCGCACCCGACAGGGATAACATAAACGCAGAGCTACTTTATAATATAATGAGTTTTACTTTGTAGATATCTAAAGATTACTATTATTAAAATATAGATTCACTCTTCTATTATAAACATAATTATATTTAATCTCAAAAACCTAAAACATTAAAAACTTATTGTGTAAATTTAATGATTTTTCTTTAATGAATTGCATAACTAGATAAATATTTTAATAAAGAAGTTTCAAACAGTAGTAACTATAACAACAAAAATTCATTTTATATTATTTTAGTCAATTGACTTTTTGACTGACCATACAGCAGTTTCGAGTATAACCATATACCCATCATCAGTGGTCTTAGAAATAATTCTTTTGTTGAATTATTTGTAAATAATTTTTTAAGACTGCAAGTACCAGGAATCAAACTTTTGCCCCGCCAAATTTGAAACTCAGAGTCAGCACTCCTTAACCAACTAACCCAAAGTCGTACTTGACTCTCATGTTCGCACATTTTTCTGGAGTTTTGTTCATGTGCTATGAAAATTTTTATGAAAATTTATTAACACTTGCTTATAAATAATTACTCTACTGTCACAATGTGAACTTGTTGGAGTTGTTCAAGCTAATTCTTCAATTGAATGTACTTAAATTATTCGTATTTATTGAAATTAATTAATCTTCACTGCTTTTTTACGATATTTTTTTTTTGCAGTAGGTGGAAAATATCGAAAGCCATAGTATGAGACTTGAACCCACTAAAACCATCTCTTAGAAATGAATATGGATGATTGCAGCCGTGTGCATAGGATACAACCCCATTCCAGTAATCAAGAGAGAAAGAGAGAGATTAGAGCAAGAGCCTTAATACCTATCGACTAGGTTCATCTACGCCAGAAAGCATGAGCATAAAGCAGGGAAATAGGATATTAGTGAAGGGAGTGGGGTTATTGCACAAGCGAGGGGGTCCTAGCGGTAGACACTGTGACTGGAGTCACGAAAGCCGTGGTTGAAGAGCGGAATGATAGACGGATCAATGTCCCAAAGATTTTTTCCATCTGAGCGGAAGAGATTAGAGACCAAATAGGGAAAGCGTACGAGAGTAAGGGACGAACAACTTTGCAGTTGAGCTGGTTGTGACTTACGATATATAACTACAGAAAACTGAACAACTTTTATTCAACGAACTTTAATAATTAGTTTTTTCAAATGCATAAGTTTAACTATAATTAAACTTAAATAAAACATGTCTATTATTTAAAAATCCGGATATGTGCAACGTTCATTTTCAGATGATAATCTTCTCGGTATATAAAAACAGAAAGTTTTTAATTGAAAACAGTTTAAATTTATTCTCTCAAAACTTCACATACTACACTTAACTTTAATTTTTTTTTTAATTTTGTAAAGTATTGTGTATTCTTATAAATATTTTATTTATAGAAACACTCATCAGTACGAGCACTTATTTTAAAGTTTAGTAGGGAAGCCGATTTTTCGAAGCAACTCCGAACATCCAAACATCCGAACATCCAAACATCCGAACATCCGAACATCCGAACATCCAAACATCCGAACATCCGAACATCGGAACATGCGAACAGAACGCATTAAACTTCAAGTAACGCAAACTTTAAATAACGCAAATTACTTTTTCATGCTGAACATGTAATTAAATCCTTAGAGTTTCATAAAAACGTAGTAAGCATGAAAATGGATTCCTGAAAAAATTGAGGTTTTCATGGAAAATGTACTTTAGTTGAATATTTGCTATTTTTCATTTCATTGTCTGGCAATTTTTAATGCCGGACCAGGCACGGCGCTTGCAACAACAACAGCAACAACAGCAACAGCAGCAGCGGCAACAATCACAGCAATAACAACAATAATGCATTGTGGAACGCTGAAATATAATATATAAAAAATGTACAAAACCTTATAATAAAAACATTAAAATCAAAGTAAAAACTCCATTAATTATAATATAAAAGTAAAATAATTTGCGGCTTTTATGCGCTCCATGATGAATGTTACAGAAGTTATGGTTTTCATCGGTTAACAAGGCTGCAGCAGATCTGGAGCAACAGAACTGGGTGAAATATTCACGAAACCATTGAATTTCATACAAAAGGATTTTTAGTATGAAAAGAACAAATTTAAAAAACATAAATCTTCTTTAATTTCAAATTCAAATTGCATGCACAGCAGAGCTATTAATCCATATTTAAAATAAAAATCAAAAACATTTTCTATTTCAATGTCCTCTTCAAGAAAATGATCTCAACATCATCTCAGCATCTCAACAAATCGTATATCAAATCGTATATCGGAACTTCACTTAGCTTGCTCTCATTCAGTTGGTCTAAGCAACACACAATATTATCATATTACTAGTACAGGGTGATCCATTGTGTGACTCTGAAAATAAACGTAAATGAAACACATTTGTGTTTGAGATTTCGATCAAATATATTCCATTATGTGTAATAAACAACAATATTCATATATTCTAGACATATGGTACAAGTGAACGGTCCTATGCGTACCTCCACAAATATAGTGCAGTGGTGGCCAATTCACATCACACATCAACTGTGAAGTTAAATATTTGGACAATTTCTCGTTTAACAAACCCAAACAAGAGTGCTGTTTGTGACATTATCTCGTATAAACCACATATCTTTCATATCCATAATGGACAGTTTGTGTTACTACTTTGTCATATCTAAAAACGCCAACACTGTCACAACTTCAGATTAAATGTCACAACATATAGTGACATATTGTCGATAACGAGACAGATATCCCTGATTGATCTAAGGAATTAATTCCTCTACTTAATTAAGTTATTTCATTAATTCATTAACCTCTATTTTTAAAACTGATGTGGTTATAAACAGAGATACAGTGGCTTAGAAGAAATTTGGTTTCCAGTTCAGCAGTATCTAACTAACCTAAAATTTTTAAAAACCAAAAAAAAATATTTAATCACATTTTAAAAAAACCTTTACGATGGTGAGAAGCTGTTATCACCAAAATTGTCGAACTGGGTCTATATGATGTTATCAAAAGACGTGCATAGTCAACAGCTTAATGCAAAAACATATCACGAGGCTCATGTAACATAATGTGCTCATGAAAATGAGGTAACAGTCGTGTAGGTTAAAGGACATAGCGGTATTGAGCAAAACGAAAAGGCAGTTGAACTTGCAAAGCAAGGATCAAGTCATAACTTATGCGGCCCAGAGCCCAGAATACTATTAGGCTACAACATGACTGCAGCCTATGTCGATAAGTGGATAACTTCAATTCTTCTTAACAGATAGAGAGAGATGAGTACTTGTAAACTCATGATGCTGAAACTGTTGGCCAGGGAAGCGATAAAAGTGCTTAACTATCCACGGAGCACTCTAAGCTGGCTGATCTCATTGATTACTGGACACGGAAACTTCAAATATCACCTCAAAAAGATAACTCTTGTTGAGGAAGATACTTGCAGACTATATCTAGAAGAAAGGGACACAGCGGTGTACATATTGTGCCAATGTGCAGTACTGGCAATTTTAAGGAAGATGACTGTTTTACGATATCATTGGGTTGGCGATGTCTTGACAGGCAACCTCAAGGTGCTTGTAATAACAGGAGATGTAGTTATGCTAACGGAAGCCACTATTGCTTTAACTCAATAGCGACATCTGGGAATCCAAGGAAGAAAATGGACCCGTATTGTTTCACAGTCAACTTCGGCTAATATATATATGTAATATATATATATATATACATATATATATATATATATATATTGTCAATGGAATGATTAA
This sequence comes from Teleopsis dalmanni, assembly GCF_002237135.1. NCBI lineage: Eukaryota > Metazoa > Arthropoda > Insecta > Diptera > Diopsidae > Teleopsis > Teleopsis dalmanni. The sequence goes on from NC_051848.1 coordinate 18,610,062, forward strand.
ACGTATATAAATGGATTAATTCAACACTAATAACCACAACTGAAGAAGCAAGGAAAGATAATATTAAATCAAAACATAACCTGGAAAAAACACCACATTTTCTAAAGAAACCTAGGACTCAAATTGCACTAGAATGGTAGTGGAAGTGACGGTTCACATGCAATTTGCGTAAAGGGAACAGCAAAAGCTGTTTTACTTAAATTTCATTCTTAAATATCGATTTTCGCTGAATCGTTCACGTTCCATATTTTTAAACTTACAAATATTTCTTTAGGAAGGTCTGTCGTATATCGGTTGTCGGCTATCGGGTACCGGGTGTCGGGTGTCATATGGCGTATGTCGTATATCGTATATCGAATGTCGAATGTGCGTATAGGTATATGTGTTTTGTTAAAATTTTTATCAGTATTTTTGTGAAATGTGTGTCCAAAAAAATGTGCTGGAAAAATTGGAATTTTATGAATTATGGATTCCCAAATGGTTTTTGCGAACGTTGCCGCTAAAATTGTCGTCATTGGAAAAAATGAAAATGTGAACAGGGAAAAAGATTCACAAATATTAAAACAAAAAATGGCACATTTATTTATGATGAATTTATTGCAAATGAACGCGTGAACATTAAATAAATAATTCAATTTCATAATTCATACAAATTCATAAATTATTATGGATATTTTTTTGAATAATTTTTTTGTTCACTTTTTAACAGAAATAAAGCGTTCTCTCTGATTCCTCAATTGTACCGAAAGCAAACTTTTTCTGTTCCAATTTTCGTGGATAGGCATTTCATACACGAATAGGCATTTCATTATTTTTTCTTTCGAAAAAACTATGAATAGGATATGGCAAAGTCTATATGAACACTTTTTTGTTTTTCCTTAAAACGCTGTTAAGGAAAAGCCCTTAAATAGCAACATTATACCATTTAACGCTGAAACGGCAGCAGAAAGTGAGAAACAACATGTACAGATACTTATTTCTTAACTTCAAGATAACATAAATATTGAAGCGAAAGTAAGTTTAGAACTCTTAACTATATATCACCAAACAGCTGAGACTGCCTTTACATATTATATGATTTATATTTTATAATATACTGAGAGTGCAGTGGATATTATTTGTTGGTCCAAAAAAAAAGGTGCATTATTTATCTTCATTTCAATAGTAATGCTATTTTCCGTAACGCCATTATATAAAAAATTTTAAACAAAGTTCCACCATATAAAAGCTTTCAATCACGACAACCCAATGTCTCAAATAGTTTCAAGAAATTTTTAAAAAATTTCACTAATTTTTTAATTTAAGTTAAATTAATTTCCTTAACTTGTTTTCAGAAACAAATTATCAATTTGGGGGAATAACTACTAATGGACGTAGATAGACCTTGATGTAAGGTAGACCTTAATATAAGGTAGACCTTAATATAAGATTGATCTTGATACAAGGTATAGCTTGAAATCATTCTTAAATTTATATTAACGTTTCTTTTTCGTCAATCGCTTATTATAATGCTAACCGAAAAAGAAAATTTCTATAGTCAATTGGATCATACATTACTTGAGGTGCCCAACAACGACATTACTGTACTCATTGGTAATATTAATGCCCAACTGCGGCCCGACAATGAGAATTTTGAAACCGTTATGGGTAAGCACGATCAGAAAGTGGCGAATTGATGCTGGAACTGTGCAAAATCTTGATTTGAGAATTAGTGAATTGGTATTTCCACACAATACGTGTCATAAAACGACTTGAGTATCACCAGCGAATAATATAGAAAAGCCGAACAACCACATTTGCGTTTTGAGAAAGTACTTTAACATTGTATGCGATGTTCGAAATAAGCGCAGCGCAGATATTGGCAGCGATCATTACTTAATAATTGCAAAAATACGATTAAAGCTAGTCCACATAAGTGCAATCAGAATAAAAAGTTCAGCAGATATGATGCATTAAATTAAAAATTGACTCAATTAGATCGGCAGTAATGGCGAAGATTTATAGAATTCAACCAGATGAAAGGAATCTGCACCGCTTATTGCAGAAGAAATGTGGGGAAATGTGAAAAGAGAATTCCGAAAAATCTGTGATAACACAATTACAGTAAACCAGCAGGAACGAAAGGATTGATTTACTCAAGAAACACGGAACCTATTTGAAGAGCGCAGAAAAGTAAAAGTAAACAAGTAGGATGCTGTAGTAGACTAAACGAAACGCAACTAAAGTCAGATTACGAGAGGATCACCAGACAGATTAACAGAAACATTAAGGAAGATAAACAAGCCTTCTATGACGAAGAAGGAAGACCAGCGCAATCAGCAGTAGATAGGGGCGATCTAAGAAACGTTTACAAGATAGTTAGAAAACTAAGTGGTTCCAAAGGATCATATATCACAGCAATAGAAGAAGAAAATTGAATATTAGAATCATGTTATGATCATGCTAGCCATATTGAAAGCATATTTTAAAAAACATTGCACAGAATACACGACGGCAGTATAGGGAAGATTGAAATTCGAACAAGACGACAACCAAATAAGTACATAAATACAAAAGCGGATCATGCATACTACAAACAATTGGAAAAATATTCTCCAAAATAATACTATAAAGCATATCCGATCCACTAGATAAACTTGTAAAATCAAATCAAGCTGGTTTCCGGCCTCTATAGTTTCACCTCTATATGTTATATGGCGTTTATTGATTATGCCAAAGCATTCGACGCATTAAAGAGACGTTATACGGACCGCACTTTCCGCAAGAGTACCCAATTAAATCGTCAACATCATCACAAATATGTACGATGGCTCTTCATGTTGGATATTACACAACGGGCAGCTCAGCGAGTGGTTTCAGACTGTATTAGGAGTGAAACAAGGCTGCGTACTCTCGCCTCTACTTTTTATCGCGGCTCTCGATTTGGTGTGCGCGAGTTTCATTGAAGAGGGTATTCATTGGAAGTTGATGCGAAAACTATGTGATCTAGCCTACGCTAATGAGTAATCAGCCAGCTTAAAAACAAAAACATCCATAATTAACAGTCAGAAAGAAAAGTGTTAGGCGAGAAGTTACAACATTATTCTTCCAACAAACCATTTTAGTAAATTCAATATATATACTTATATTCACAATTGTATTTTTTTTAATTTAAAACTAATTTAAATTATAACTTATTATAATTTATTATATAATTATAATTATTAATATATAATTATTATAATATTCTTATTACAAATATAAATTAATTTGTATACTATTGCAGCACTTCGAATATCCACCCTGATTATCTCGCTTAATGTAAAAACCAAAAAAGCTAAACCCACTTAACGCAAGGTTCAGAAAAGCACCCCGATGGGTCCTCTTGCGATTATTAATGCACATTTTGGATTAACTAAGAGATTTACTTTTAATAAACTACTTTTATCTGGTATCTGATACATTTTGTATTAATTTCTCTGAATATAGCACCAACATATCTCTATGCATAATTCTTACCTATTTTTAACGCACTTTTCCTTATATATCCCCGTTATTTTTATGCTATGATGCTATAATAGAACAAAATTCCTTTCACACGACAACTTTACTTGTTTTATGTCTTTTTTATATATATCAATGCCTTATTACATTGAAACATTTGGGACATGTCATACGAAAAATTTTTTTACCTATCATATACCGTTAAGTAGACCTCAAATCATCGTGTGTACATGTGCTTTGTTTAAGCATTAATTTTCTGATTTAAGTTAACTTCCATTTAGAAACATCAATTCACAAAAATATTTGTATTGACATATGTCATTATTTTTCATTAATTGTGTAATTTTTTTTCCAAGTGCATTTGTGTTACAATTTCTTAATGGCTGAAGAAATGGAGCTCCCCAAGGCACCAAAACTTGATTCTGCAGTTACTGCGTACACTAGTGCTTTGGTTGATATGAAAAACGTTTGTGAAGTTAAGGATGAAAGCCCATTAGCGGAAATTTTTGACTTGCTCAAAGCTTTTCTTGGAATGTACTATGAAAATCGTGGCAGGATGCATTTTTTGCGCAAAGCTGCACAAATGAGCAGTGATCAGAATTTCCGTTCGGATGTGGCTGATACTTACAAACAACTCCGAACTGAGCTTAAAGATGAGTGCCACTTCATTATTACGTTTTTGAAAAGCAAAGTATTGCAAACGTATTATGATACTGAAATGCAGGTCTATGGCTTGCAGGTACTTGGCAACTGTTACTGGTATTTAATGTCAATAAGTGACTCGTGCGATCGTCCGTCATATGCATCCAAAGCACTTGAAGCTTTTCGAGAAGGTTTCCAGCTGGCAGAAGAGCTGTCCATAACCAACGTTTATCGCTTATCATTGACATTAGGTTACGCACAATATATGGACGCACACACACAGTATGGCGAGTTTGGTCAATCACTTATTAAGGACATATATAAGAAAATATGTGGGACAAAAAATTCCTATAAAAAACTAGCAAAAACTAGTCCCGAAGCAATCCTGATTTTAGAGCAAATGAAGAAGTGTGTTGAGTTTTGGGACAAAAACAAAAAAAGTGATAATTATTTATTCATCTTTGATAATCCAAAACCCAAAAAAAATGCCGAAAATAACGAAGTAGTAGAAGATGTGGTTCAACGGGAGGAGCCTTATAAAGGAAAGCTGGCGTTACTTGGAAACTAAACAATTAAATTGAGATTTCTTAACAATTTAATACAATGTAATTTATTTGAATAGTTTTTCAAATGTTTATATTAATGAAACTCCGTTTAAGAAAAAATTCATTTTCTACTATTTAATTCATTTAATTTGATTCTAATATTCAAGTAAATATTATTAAAAAGTATTATTAAAATTTTATAATTATAAATAAAGAAATCAATTTAAAGAAATCTTTAACTGGACTCTTCTGCGATTACTATCCAGTGTTCCAGGTACATATAAATTATTCAATAATTACACACTATCCAAATTTTTATTTCTTCATTACTTTAGTTCTCGCCACAAACTGCTAGGTCCAATGGACGTTTCCAGTACTTTTATCATAAATTCTATAAGTTATAGTTTTGTTCTTCAAATACCTTTCTCTAGATCGGTTCAGGTTTTGTCCATTTTTTTCGCACACATGAGAGCTCCCAACTCAATAATGTCGTACTCTCAAGGACTTGGAAAAGAACCCATAAAGTCCGTCCAGTAACTTTGGATTTTGCACTCCATTTTTTAATTTGTTTAATAAAGAAATTTTTGGAATTGCAACATACGCCAAAGACAAAAAAAAATTAAACAAAAAAAAAACAACACGAAAATAAAAAATCCAAAAATCCGTTATGCATGTGGCAATTTCCATTATTGCAGTCCATTTTGCTGCAAACTCCACTCACTCGTTTCCCATACGGTTTCGATTCGGAGCTGGCAATGTGTTGACCACTGAATTGCATCCACAATTTCAAATTTTTTTCAAGGTACAATTTTAAAATATTTTTCATACCAAATTTTTTTCTCCTTACAATTTTTTTTCAATTTATTTCTTTGCCTTGCCTCTGCCTTTGCCTCTGCCTCTGGCTTTGTTTTTATTTGTTTTGTTTTGTTGTTGTTGTTGTTGTTAGTTTTATTCACCACCAACGTTGACTGCGGTTTTGTTTCCTTTTTCAGTTTGGTTATTTAAAGTTTTTTTTGCTTTTTTTTTGTTTTAATTTTTTTTATTTGTTATTGCCTGCAATTCTTTTCGCTTTTATTATTGCCATTGTTGTTGTTATTATTGCTCATGCCGTTGTTGCTGCTGTTGTTGTTATCATAAAATTATTGCATTTTTTCGTCAAGTAAAAATACCAACAAATTCTAAATAACACAGCAAAAGGCCTTCATGCCAATCTTCATAATAATTTGACCAAATTCTTGCTTGTAAGTGCCCCCCAATAAGGTTACGTACTCATTCACTCATTCCCTCGTTCTACGTTCAGTGGTGTATGTGTAGTGTTGTATGTGCAGTGGTGTATGCCGCTCATATACTGCCAACCCAGTAGAAAAAGTGGTCTTCGAAGACATTGTCTTCAAGACGGTCTTTGATACCGCGTCCGCATTTTCAAGCAAATTTGCAAAACAATTGCTCAAAACATGAATGTAAATACTCTTTCTTTGCTTTCTCTCTCATTTTTAGTGTTCATAGCAACGTATTTGAATTTTGCCTCAGATGACGCTATGTTTTATAAATGAAGTGACGCAATAATTTTGAAGTGTAGTGAAATAAATATTAAAAAAATCAAAATGAATAAAGAAACAAAATCATTAAACTATGAAATATTAAAAAAAAAGAAATTAAATCAAAACAAATTAAATAGTGACTTAGTTCCTGGAAAATATATTGATATTAATATTGAAGACAATAATTCCAGTGAAAGTTGTTTTAGAAACGAAACAAAGGATGTTGAAAATAAAAAAACTGAAAACACTTGTGAAAAATTAGCTGTTATATTTAAAAAACACAGGATTAACAGGCGTTGTGGTAATGATATTTTAGAACTCTTAAGATCAGAAGGTTTAATTGTACCAAAATCCTTTTCAACGCTTTTGAAAACATATAAAACTTCAACAATTGATGATAGCGAAATGCTATAAATTATTTTATATTAGTTTTAGTTAATTTTAGATATGTTAAGTTATATTAAGTTAATTATTTAAATTAATTTTCATTATGTTTACTAGTTTTTACTAGTTTATTTTTAATATCTTAATAAAATTTATAATAATTTATAATAAAATTTATAATTTATTTTTAAAACTTTTAATTTTGAATGTAATTTAAGAAATTATTATATAAAATAAATAAAAGTACAAAATACAACAATTTCTTTCTACTTATTTAAAGAGAAAATTGAAATTCATTTAAAATTTAAAGAGCGCAATAAAAGAGTAGAAATAAAAAAAAGGGTGAAAAAATTATATGAGCACTGCACTAAGAGCGCACAACTTTCTGTCGAATGCGTCCGTTATGCAAGACATGGTCTTCGAGACGGTCTTCGAGACATGTACACAAAAATTCATTGAAGACATTTGGCTAATTTGTATGAAAGTGTCTTCGAAGACCGTCATACATTTGGATCGATCGGTCTTCATGTATGTATCCATGTCTTGAAGACGTCTTCGATGACGGATCGATCCGTTTTCTACTGGGAAGCAGCCTTTTCTTCTAGCAATTGCTTTCTTAACATTTACTTAATGGTTGTTGTTGGTTTGTCTCTGTTTATTTTGTTTTTGTTGCTGTTGCTGTTGCTGTATTTTGGTGTTTTACATTATTTTTATAGCATGCAAAAATTCCATTAAAAGTGGAGCAAAATAAATTTTGTTTATTTTTATGGATAAGGAGAATACGAGTATGAAGAAAATTCAATTACTCAAAACTTTTGTTGTAGTCGTAATACTTTAAAAGAACTAAAAAACAATATTAAAAACAAAAAAAAATATATAAAATAGAAAACAAATAATATTTATTACTTGTCCTTGCGTTTAAGAAATATTAATTTTAATTATTGTTTTTTATGTGTTAAGACACATTTTTTAAAAATATACATATATATGAATGTGAACTTTATACAGAATCTTTCCTATAAAATTGGCATACATATATGTATTCTCATTCTCTGGTTCAAGAGGGTTCCATTTCCAATATTTGTATGTATGTTTGTTTACCAAGACAAATGATGTTAAAGGAAAGTTATATATTTTATAATGAAAATGCTTCCATATGGAAATGTATCATGTCTATGTGCAGATAGTACTGAAACTGAAACCAAGTTGTCGATCTATTTTCCGACATATTTTTTTTAAATTGTTTTCTAGAACCAAATATTGAAAATTTGGATATTTAAGGTGTTGTGTAGATTATGATAACCACTCATTTTTTTTTTTCTACTCTGTAGTTTTTAAAAATAAATATTCTTTAAATGTGCTTACCCGGCACACTTCTTAACTACTTCACTATACACCAATTTTTGGGGATGACTTGGGGATGATTTAGTGAGCGGTTTAACGTCCAATATCCGGTGGTAATGTGGTGTGAAATAGTTTTAATTTAAAATTTTTGAAAAAAAATAAACAATAAACGAACTAACATGAACTATTGTCCTCCTCAGAATTGATATAAAAATGGTTGAAAGTAGTTTTTTTGTCAACTATTAAGTCGGCTGAATACATATGTATCACATATGTATCACAGTTTTTTGAATACAATTTATATTAATTGAATAAAATTCTTGTTTTTATATTAAAGACTTTTTAATAATAAAATTATGAGTTTTATTATAATAACATCATAAATATTATAATTATAATAAAAGTGTATATATAAAATTATATGTATAATTTTAATCAAAATGAAAATAAAAATTAAAACTTGATATCTATACTTAATTAATATCATAAAATTTAAATTTAATTAAACATAAAAGCTTCCAAAGGCTTAAGTAAAAATTGAATATATTATAAAATTATGTATGAAATGAAATTGAAATATAATTAAATAATGAGAAATTTGAAAAAAAAATTCATTTATTCCATAAAAATAAATAAAATAAAACTGTTTAATATAATATATAAAGAAATAAATTATATATAATTATATTAATATACATAAAAAAAATAATAAAGTAATTAAACAATTAAAGATTAATGTAATAATAAAACTAATGAAATAAAAATATTTAAATGATATATATTATAAACATATATTTGTATATATTTAAATGATATATTTTTAAAAAAAAATTAATAAAAGGATAAGGCAAGGTAAAAATTAAACAAACAAAATGAAACAAAAAAAAAACATAAAACTCAAATAAAATGTGAAATTTAAGCAAAAATAAATTCTAATTCTTAATTTTAAATAACCATTTGCCGCTATTCTTCGTTTGGCAGCAACAAATTTTCACCACACTGCAGCTAATAAAGAGTGCACATAAAACGAAGCTAATTTCCATTGAAACTCTTTATGTTAAACATTAAAATCAGAGTATTACGCTCTTAACAAGCATTTCTCTTAGAAATTATTTTACATACAGTGCGCATTGTTTTTACTCTCTACTCTACCCTACTCTTATACGCTTTTGTTTATGTTTGCTTGCTCGTTAGGAGTAGATTTATGTTTACATGAAAACAAGTTTCTTTGCAATGAAATTCACCACTCAACACACAATCGCACATAGCCCATAGCACATAATTTTGCACACAAGGGTTTGTTGTTGCTTGCATTCGGATTGTTTACGTTTTGGTTTCTAGTGCCTTGCATGCTCTACAGAAACCGAAATTAATAAAAAATAAATAAAATAATATTTAGATTTTAATTAAAAGAAGAGGAAACTTGAAAATGAAACCAATTTTGCTTTAGCATTACTGAAGCATCAACACCTTACACACATACACTTATGTATGTTACAATATTTGGCACTACAATTAAATATGTACGTGAAAATTCCTTTTTGACTAATAATATATATAAATATATATTCTGTATACATATATATATATCCATAGACATTCATATGTATGTGTGTGGCTTAAGTAGTGTCGGAAGCATAGTGCCACTTACAACGCCTCATAAATTTCTTCAAAAACCAACACACCTCCACACCCTACATAAGAGTGTAGGGTATGCAAATTTAATTAATTTGAACTTAGAAGTAAATGTGTACGCGCTTACACTTAATTATTTTATAATTGTTTTTACTTTAATCCACTTCATTCTGAATATTTAAGAAACAAACAAATTTATTAACAAAACATTTACACATTTTATAATAAAAATCAGGAAAAAAGTTTCGTACATTGAAGTCTCTTGTTTACATTGTTGTTGTTGTTATAAATTCACATAAAACTGTTGTTGTTGCTGTTATTGGTGCTATTATTGTGCATGCAGAAAACGACCGCGTTATTCCAAGTGGAAGCTAAAACTCAACTCAAGCAAAATGTCTGCCATAGCTCGACAAGTAGGCGAACTGATCGCTAACCCAAACCTCCACTTCTATTCCCATACTCGACAAATTTAAATATCTCGAAGTTGTTTTCACTCCCAAATACAGCTTCATTCCACACGTTTCTCACTCCAATCAGAATGCCACCTTCCGACACATCCAACTTAAAATCGCCTTGCGCAGGCGCAACCTCCTCAACGTCCGAACCAAGCTACTCTGTTATAAGCAGCTCATTTGCCCTATCTTTATGTATGCGTTTCGTATTTGGTTGGAGATTTCCTCAGCCCAAATTAAACGCCTTCGAGTCTTTGAAAGGAAAATCCTTCGCGATTGCATCAACTACAGACGCAAACCCAATGGACATCACCACTCTTATCGAGTACTCCGGATGTGTACGTTCTTTCACTTGCGCGCAGACACTTAACTCGTCGACACAATTGCACCCCAATATTCTCTATGACGAGACCTTCCGTCTGAGCTTCTTCAAGCCCTTTTCTACATGCCCCTCAATACCTTTCTCTATACCTTGCTGAGATGGCTCGCTCCCTTTATTCCATCCCGTTATAAAATCGGGAATTTCACAATCCCCTACATCGTGTGTACCGTTAACGCTCTCCTTCTCTCAATAGTTCGTTAGGATTTTCTCATCATCCCTAATTGCAACGGTAATGCGTTGCATTAGAATAATGCATTAGAATAATGCATTATTCTGAAAAAGGGTTGCATCTCCGGGTTCAATTTTCCACTTTCATTCCAATGAGGTGGTTTATGGGGTTCAAGTCTCACACGGTAGCTTTCGATGCTTCCATCTACACCAAAAAATAAAACAAAAAAAACAGAAAACGACCGCGACCATGATCGTTGTTTTCGTTTTTGCTTTTGCTTTAATGTGTTGAATATTATGAGTTGACTTTTGAGTAGCCAATAAGTAGATTTAGATTAGATTTTAAAACGGGTTGGAAACTTGTCATCACGTCACTGCATCTTTTGAGAATTATTCTGACATACCCATTTTAGTTCCAAAAATGAGTAGCTCGCTTGAGCAGAGCACTGCGACTGTGATTGGTCTTTTGTGTTACAACGGACCCCAACCGAACAGAAGACATTCCGCCCTCCGAATGAAGTTTAAAATGTCGGCCATTGGCCCAGATCAAGGCTGGACAGTCACATAGAATGTGGCTGGATGTCTCCTCTGCTTTTAAGCAGAGTCTGCACTCTATGTCTTCGGACAGACCCATTTTATTGAGGTGGTAACGTAGTCCGTGGTGACCCGTAAGATATCCCACCAGCAATCTCAGCACTTTTCTGCTGAAGAAGGATATCTTATTATAACTATAAGGGTGAACTAGCTCTTTAGCCTGAAAGTTACCTCGACTGTCGCGCCAGTAGCGACTTCTCTCGGTTGAAATCCAATTATTGATTAGAGACCTAGTTGTAGACCAACTTAATCCACAATAAGGTTCTGGTCCACAGATTTGAGTGGCAGATCCTGCCCGTGCAAGACTGTCGGCAGACTCATTACCATTGATTCCTGTGTGACCAGGCACCCAGCACAGCGTCACTTTATTATTGCTTGCCAGCTGCTGCAACGTGTCATAGCAGTCTACTAGAAGCTTTGAGATAAACTTACAAGAGCATAATGCTTTGATTGCTGCGAGCTAGATTCTGGTGTTAGGACCAAATATTCAAGCACCAACTCCTTCTTTGGTTCTTGAACCATCAGTGTAGCATGATATCACTTTTGGTTCGAATTCAGGAGTACCATTTACCCAGTCCAATCGATCGGGTATGAAGACTTCGAACTTTCTACCGAAGCGAAGTTCCATGTTCTTGCGATCTGTCCTATCGCAGATGTCTATGCCAGGAACTAGTCTGTGGATAGAGTTTCGACTGTCGAGACTTCCGTGCATATTGATATCAGGATGTAGCCTAGCTGCACTCATAGCTGCTGTCTTTTTAATAAAGAGATGGAGAGGGATGAGACCCACTATAGACTAAATATTTGACTTCATCGGAGAATTCAATAGCCGTATAGATAGCGACCCAATATTTAATTTGAACCTTCTGGAAAATGACCTTCTTTGGTACACCAGTTCGAGACTTTGTGTAAGGCGTTCTAATATAAACACAGCAAGTAATTATTTTATTAAAACTTTCACAGCAAATTTACAAAACTTCAGAAAAATATGCGAACATAAAAGTCAAGTACGAGTTTGGGTCAGTTGGTTAAGGAGTGCTGACTCTGAGCTTCAACTTTGGCGGGGCAAAAGTTCGATTCCTGGTACTTGCAGTTTCAAAAAATTATTTACGAATAATTCAATAAAAGAAATATTTCCAAGACCACTGATGATGAGTATTTGGAAATACAGCTGTATGTATTACAAAAAATAACAGATTATAGAAGGACTTTTAAAAAGTATACCAAAACAGCTTTATCAAATAACATATAAATTTAATAATTTTTTTTAAATAAATTACGTAAGAATTGCTTCCCTTTCATTATATTTATTAATCAATTTTGTGCATATTAATAAAATCAAGTGTGAACAATCAAATACACTAAGGTACTATTTGATTGTCTTCAAATGTTATATTGTATCCTTTTGTGTCCAAGAAAAAAGTTAAAAAAAAAGGAATTTTTCCTAAGTTTCAGGTCGATGGGCGACCTCTAAACACTATCCGATTAGTCTAAAACTTAGTATTCGAGTAAATTTAGGGGGTGGTATCTGAAATTTCAACACATTTTTTTGCCCCCATACATATTACGGCCACCCTAATATACATATATAACTACGTATATATGAATTAAACCTTATTAAAGTATGTTCAAATCTGATATAGAACTTAAAATATTTTATATAAGTTTACAATATTAAAAATAATTGATCGAACAAGTGCGTGAATTAATATCGGAAATGTTTGATGTAATTTAAAATTAATTTACTTCATAACTATATACCACATACATATATATATATATATATATACGATCTTCACAATATATAATATTCATTATTTCAATATTGGCTTAAATTTGTTGAAGCGAAATATTTGTAACCCGCTTGTACTTATGAGGGCTCTCAATAGGGCCCTTGATGAATTTAAATGTTCTCTCAAAGAATATTCAAACTTCAAAAAATCTTGGGAGTCTTTGTACAACTTGAAAAGTCTTCAATACATAAATACATTAAACTGAGTTATGAAAAAATTTTAAATATTTTGCTATAAAAAAACTTTTGACAGAACTTGATATGTCCAGAAATGTCAAGGATTAATTCTATTTTTTAAAATACATTTTAACTGTTCGGAGTTTTTTGCCTTCCAGAGGAACGAGTAGGATTAGACTAGAATTTTATAGATCTTTCCTTTTTCTTTCTTAGAATTATGAGGACCCAAACCAGGCGCCTAATCAACTTAATAAAGACTTCGAAGCAATGAATGTTAAGAGCAAGGAACAGAAAACCGAGCTTGGAATACCGTTTGATTTTTAAAGTGATTTCCCGCTCGACTGTAAGAAAGTGCAAACTTTCGCTAGTGCACGTAAAGATTATCTCCAAAAATAGGTTTTAAAAGAAAACGCTTGCGTTATACATCATATCCGCTTGAATCAACTATACCACGTACAAAACATAAATTAGCTTTGTTTCAGTCCGGTGACGTTACAATGGAAGAACAGAAACAGATCAGATCAAACAATGTTATATTAAGTGGACAACGAAGTCGGGAGTAGTAAAATAAATGAGTCGCATATATGTGATAGTGAAATGTCAAGTTCGATGTCACAACAGTGTTGTCAAAAGGAAGATGGGTTAGGTTAGACTCTTAAAGAACTTTTTATTAAATTTGCAATTTGTAATCAAATAACGTAAAAATATTTTCTGAAATTATTTAGCAAATTAGAAAAGACCTATGTTACAAGAAAATAGAGGAAATATTCACCCATATAAAATCAGCAAAATTAAAGATAATATATTGTGCTTCACACACATATATGATGCATTACACACTTCCCCATCACCTTCCAGTTATTGTGTAAGGAAATCCAACACAGCTTATACATGTACACCTTATGAATGTGTCCATAAATCTCTTTGTATATAAGACTCTTTTCTCTTTCAGGTATCAAAAAAAAGAGCTCTGCGGATCCCCCTACTGAACCCTCTGAACCCTAACAATTTGTACTTGATCCGATGAAATTGGTTCTACAGAAATCCGTAGTATAGTGTACTGTAGTTTAGTGTACTGTAGTGTAGTGTAGTAACATCTACGATTAGGTGTTAGAAGAGAAGTGCAGTTACAGTCTGAAGTTTAAATTTTACTGTGGTTTAACAATTTTCATAAAATCAATTTATTCATACTCGGTCGAAAAAGCAATATGGAACTGAAAAAATTTAGTCTCAAATTGAACTAAATTGGAGCAGAAATTCTAGAAATGATAAAAAAAAATATATTCAGACACCCATAAGTACGAGTTCTTCAAGAAATTGTTTTTTTGCCGATTTCGTTACAGATGTAAGGACGTATTGACTGAGCACTGCAGTCAAAAATCACTCAACAGAGCATTCAAAAAAAGCTCCACGATGATGGCTATTTGAGGCTAATCAAAGCAAAATTGGAAAACTTATTCCTTACGACGTACACCAAAGATTCGGGCAAAAGAAAGGTCTAAGCAAATTTCGTGGCTTACTGCATGTCTTTGCAGAGCATGGAACATAAATGTTCCAGCGTAGTCCATTAAGCTCATTAAATATTACTATATAACTGTTAATACAATGATATGATAGTCTTCAACCCTAGGACATGGAAGTGAGCAGAAGAGCCAAGAAATTAAAGTACCCCTTCAGATCAAAATACTACAAAATACTACAGCGGATTCTTGAATGTTACTCAAGCTTTTGGTAAAGTCTGGCACAGAAACCTGATGCTAGTCTCCATTTATAAATAGTCAACAAAAAATTCGAATTTATCTCAATAGAATTGGAGGTATTGGCTGGAGTGCTTCAAGGAAGAACTGTTTTCACTGTTTTTTAATCACTTAGTTCCTACTTTTAATAAATGAGAAACTATTACAATTTCTACTCTGATATAACTTTTAAGGCGAAAATTGTTATTGACTTCTCCGCATACACAATGTCTGCAAAAATTGATATTTGTAATAGAAAAAAAAGTGTGACATAAATGAAGAAAATAATATGAAAGTTTTGAATATAAGACTTATGGATTTATGGATATCTCACCTGTACTCGTAAAATCCATTTTGTTCAAAAAATATTTGTATAATTATACTTAATTTTCTTTTGTTATGATACTCACATGGTCTTTGATGGTGCCCCCAGCCCATGTAATGAAAAGACCACAGGACCATATTGTGCAGGAATTCTCGAAGATGCAGCAGATGAGAAAGTATCTGGAAAAATACCATTAAAAATCCTGATGCAAACCCAGCAAACAACATTGGACATATGGTCCAATACTTCTGACATATCGCAGAAGTAGAACCGAAATATACTGAGGCTAGGGAAATAAAGGAAAATACACAATAATTTTTCTACTTCTACTACGAAGTAATACTATTGGTTACTTGTGGAAACTGACTGCAAACTTCAACTTCTATATGCAATAAACAATTTCTATGGAATATAAACATATAGTGCTCAAATGTTGCGATACCCTAATTTATTAGTCCGGTTTAAAAATTGATGTATCCACTCTTTTATTCAAAATTTGCAAAGTTAATGGTTCCACTTGATTCCATTAAAACATTCAGGTCCAAAACTGACTCAGTTCACAATCAGTTCACAGTTCTAGTTCTAGTTTGTTAGAAATAAATAGAAAGTTCCGCACACTACCGTTCAGTTCAAAGAATTTTATTAAAGAGAACTTATGGTATAACTAAAATAACAATAGTAATATAAAGTTTGAATATAAGATTTTAGTACTTAATTGCACTGTTGCATTTACGCTGACATAGTTCAATCACAATTTTGGTTCTTGTTATCAAGGATTATATCAAATCATCCTGCATTTCGAGGTCTGAAGAATACTAATATATAGAAACAAAAATTATGTTTTCGATTTACGAAAATGGACTTCTTTCTTTCAATGCTCGTTGTTGTCTGTCAGTGTGGTTAGCTGGTGCGATTTTCACATAAAATCGATATGGGAGTATTTTTTACAACAAAAATTAATTAGACTCCAACTTGATTTTCTATTAACGAATTTTGACAGCATTGAAAACGTGCTACTTCTTGGCTTTGCACAAGCTGTGTTCCCTTGCTTCCTCTGAACCATTGCTCACCAAATGCTGTATTAAACGCATAGAGTACTTACCTAATCATGTCCGATCATTCATATTTTCCAAATGTCTTCATTGATTTAAATGGTACGAATACGATTGAAATCACCCACACATCTCTTAACTCTTCATCCAACATCCTCTTCTCCAACCATCTCTTAACATTCTTATGAGTAATGTAAACTTAATATTTGTTGCGTGCGTAGCACTGATAATCGGATTTAACTGTTTCTTGATGCACTTCGCATTGACTATACAGCTTCTCTGAGACGGGAATAATAGAGCAATCTTTTGAAGGGCACTATGAGTTTGCAGTTCTTCAATTAAAGTGAATGATTCATTTGTGCACAATGCTTGCATTGGAAGAGAACTATATATTTAGTCTTAGTCTTATATGATTAAAATATCTTCTCCAGTATAATATATTAAAATCTGACAAAATCAGTTTCAGATTTTTGAAGACAGGAATTGGAGAATTTTGATTTCCGGGGTGCCCGGATTTGACAGTGTTTAGACCAACTTTTTCGACTACACTCTGTCGATATGGTTTCGTTCTTGAGGTATCGAATTCTAATATAGCACACTTTTACACAAAATAGAGAAGTCAGATGGTGCTTCTACTTGTTGGCAAATTAAGCTTGTGAAATCAGCATAGTTAGGCGTAGTTAGTGTTTTGCTTAACCACAGATCTGTGCGAAACTCAAAAATCGGAATACTTTATGGTTGCTGACATAAAATAACATAACACTCGAGCACGAACTTTTAGCTATAAATGGTTCATGTATATGCTATCGTCATGCTCATGCGAAGACCGTAATATTACGGTCTTTGTGCATGGAATAGCAAATACACATAAATAAAAGCTGTTAGCAAACCCACAACCCCGCGGAGTCGGGTTGTAACTGGAATATACTCGTAATAATTAATGGCAGTAGTATTGGTATTGGTAGTGGGACTAGGACTTTAATAATTTCATGGAACTAATAATGCTCGCAAACAGGATTTGTCCAATGGATATATACAATTGATGGGCATGTCACTATTTCCCTAAATAGGTATTCCAGTTAGTCACCTTGATTTATTGTAGTAATTAAAACATATTATTCTGTTTAGGTTCTTTTGTGCTTCACATTTTGTGAACAAACCAGCTACTTATCGACACCAACGAAATTATTCTATCCACAAACCAAATCATTCTTTATGCCAAAGGCGTAGAATTTTAAAAATTTGAAATTCTGGGTGGAACACCTTTTATTGAAAATTTAATTTAATCCTTCCTTGTACTTCTCTAAAAGGTATACATAATAAGTAATCATTTGACCTTGCCACGAAGCACAGGGGCTTCCTTGCGGACCACCTTATGTATCGCGCAGCATAGCTTGCGAACCTCTGCTATATACCAACGATTTTACTCCATAGCTAAACCATTGATACGATTCCGATTTTCCGAACACACTGATCTAACAACGGCTTTTAATACAATCAGCTATTTTGGGCAACTCTTTTTTGCGCTTTGCTAAATATCAATATAGCTTACTTCCCGAGATATCAAGGTTTAAAGCTGTAAACTTTTTATATGGATTGCATTAACAAAAAATACACAAGTCTTCTAACACCAACCAGTCAGTGTACTGTGTACGATGATTTCATAAACAACTGATAACAGCAAAATGTTTTGCCGGGATCCAGGTGTTAGGTGCTAGACACGTTCCTCGTTGCTGGTCGTTTCCTTGTAAAATTTTCCAACTTTAATGCTTAATGTCTCAATAATTAAGCTATATATAGCACTACATAAAGCGTAAGAGAAATAGTTTTCCAGAATAGCTGGCTTTGCAAATTTAATTAGCATGAAGAGATGTCACCTTTTCTTATGCCATCGAGAGGTATTCGAACAGTTGCTGCGAAGAAAAAGAGGCGCTTAATGCCATTTAAAAATAATTTTTTCATTGTTAGTTACCTTCATCTTGGAATATAGAATACAAACTTTTCAATATAATATGAAGTGCTCATGTATAGATGGAAAAACAAGTTATAGAGCCATTGTGTGAAGTTGATCCGTTTTATTGCATTGGAAACAGGTTTAGATATCTCATTTCATTGCAATGTGCCCAATCGCTCCTCTTCCTCAAATATTGCAGTCTTATTTGGATCGAGCTTTTCTATAGTGCATATATCAGGTCTATAAGATGAACGTGGAAATTTATCTACAGTTATATGTGTATAATGCAGATCTCTTTTTTGTGGGTGTGACTGAACACCCAAGCGTACCAATTTTAAACACTGATTCTCGAATGGATTCACATTAGGCTGGAACACTTTATGCAAAAAGTTATCTGAATATCCAAAAACAGATTCCGAATTCGGCGCAGTACATGTTGTCGGTTTGGGGTGCACGTTATCTTCTTCCACTTTACTTTCCAGGTTTTTTTGTTCCCCAACTATTAGTTCCTTAACTTTTCTACTGAGTGGATCTAAAGAAGACAATTTATAACTTTGCCACATTCCCGCTTGTTTAGATTGCGTGATGATATGTGCTGCATTATTGTCTAATTTAAATATTCTACCTAAGGGTGCCACATATTTGCTTATCATGTGCATTTTTGGGTGACGAGTTTCTGGCACCCCAGTTTTAGGGCATTTAGGCGTAGTGACAAATTTGTGACATTTTATCTGTTCTGTGTCGGCTTTTTGAGATTTTACTTCGGACACGGTAGTAGTGGTTGTATTTTTTCCGTATACCTTTGGTGTTAAAGCTTTAGTGGGCTGAAATACTTTCTTCGATACCGTCAATGGTTTAAATGGTTTCGAATTTACCAAAGTCGGAATAGATGTGTTTTTGCCGCCATTTTCACGTGAATTATCTTTAAAAGAATCTACTACTCTTCTTTGCTGTGTAAGTTTTTTTTGCGATTTTCCATCAACTACTGTATCAGTAGTTGATTCGAAATATTCTTCTTCTACTCTAATTGTGGTGTCACTTTTAGTAGAATTACGATTATTGGCTGTAGGGCACGTGGTTTGTATGTTTGAAGTCATTGGATTGGAAGGATAGTTAGGTATCTTATGTTTATGTAAACATTCTGTCTTGAAATCTACCTTATCAATTTTAAGCACTGAGAATAGCTCCTTTTCTATTTGCTTGATATTCCAATAATTCGAATTGGATAAGTTAACAACTTTTTTCTCTTTTGTTGTATCTCCTGGTGCTTCTTCTTTGATTTCTTCTTTTTTTCTGACTTCATTCTTTTCTACTTTATGTTCTGTTTTCCGCTCTAGTTTCTTTTCTTCTTTTTTAACTTCATTCTTTTCTACTTTATTTTCCACTTTTTTTTCTTCTTTTTTAACTTCAATCTCTTCTACTTTCTTTTTTTCTTTTTTAAATTCAATCATTTCTACTTTGTTTTCCTCTTTTTTTTCTTCATTCTTTTCCGTACTATTTTCTATTTTCCTTTCTACTTTCTTTTCTTCTTTTTTAATTTCATTTTTCTCTGTCTTCTTTTCTTCTCTTTTTACTGCAATTTTTTCTTCTTTGTTTTCTTTTGTACTTTCTTCATTCTTTTTTTCTATTTTTGTCTCATTCTTTTCCTCTTTCTTTTGTTCATCATTTTCTTCTTTGATTCCTTCATTTCTTTCTTTTTTCTTTTCTTCGATTTTTACTTCTTTTTCGTCTTCTTTTTTTTCTTCCTTCCTTAATATGGGTTTTGTTATTTCATTCAATATATTTATACCTGCTTTCACATCGTTCAAAAGTATAGACTTCATTTTAGTATTATTCGCACTTCTTAAAAGTGTGGCAGCATTGTCATTAGTCACATTAGTAGCAGTTTTCAATTCATTGCGTTTGATTTTATTATTTTCAGTTTTAAATTTGAGTTGGCCTTTGTGGGTGTCTCTCGCAGAATTCACATTGAATTTTTTAGGTTGCGGTGAACCAACAGTCTTATTCGGTTGCAGCGGAGTTGGTTTTGACTTCGGTTTCTCAATTTTTCTATTTTTCACAAAAGTTTTAGTACGGTTTATGGTTTGGTTTGGCTTGGTGCCTGGACTTGTGAAGGTGCCAGTGCGAGGGCGAACAGTGTTTGCCGCAGAACCGCTGGATGGAGCATTTCCGCGTCGATCCGGTAATGGTAATTTTACTACAGTTGGAAGACTGTCCGAACATGTATGCTTCGTTTTTTCAGAAAATTTTGAATTTGATGAAATGTCGCTTTTGGAATTTTTTGATTGTTTCTCCTTAAAGTTTTTGTTTTTTTTATAGGAGAACGGTAAATTATATTTTTCGCTTTTGCCATTGATCAATGTCTTATTACAAATAGAAGGAACAACTGATATCTCTAGCTTGCATGGAAGTTCGAATTTCTTGTTAACTTTTTTTGCAGTTCTTTTACCTAAAAGTAAACAAATATCTTCACTCAGCAGAATATCAAATTTTCCAAAATAATCAAATAAATTCAAAAATCTGGAAACTAAAATGAGTTCCAAGACTCATTCTCTCTACGGCATTTATGTATATGATTTAGTTAAGACAGATGGAGTACAGTCTATCATTGGAAGAGTTAATAATCGCACCTTTGTGACATCAAGATTTCTCTGTATGCGGGAATGTAAGATGTAAGATTCTATATGTCACATTAAGATAAGATAGGATAAGATAAGTTAGGTCTAACTGATTAGAACTAAGTTGTCAACCACGTAGTAATTAGTTTGATTCCATCTTGGTTGATTAGGGGAAAGCCAGGCATCTTCAGGAATATAATACAAAAAAAATTTTTTGTCGCGGTAAATTTCCTGAAACGAGTTTAATCAGACATTTTGCTTGTGCGGTTTTTTTTATCGGCTCGTGAGACTTTATTAGGATAATCTTAAAAAGGTTTCCTTGCTATTACCTGGCCTTGCGTGTAGTGGTGTGAACTATAGAGTTAGGTCAGAATAAGTTAGAAAGTCTTTAATTTAATTTATAAGACTTTCTAACAGAATTTAAAAGACAAAACTATAAAAAAACTCTATTTGAAAAGAGAAAGATAGTGTATATGTACTCAAATATATAAAATCAAGACCCATTAAAAATCTACAATATTTAACAATGATGAACCATATTCAGGGTTGAATAAGGGAAATGAATTCACAACCAAGGGTGCAGTGCAGTTGTAGAAGATCTGTGTCAGCTTGAAGTATGCAGTGACAGAGATCATGATGCACTTATCAAGTTATAGGAAATTGGGAACTTCTTGCGCTCCAGGATGAGGAAATAGTAAGGACAAATATCTGCTCTCATTTATCTGCACAGATGACAAGGGTACTCAGTAATTAAATATATATCCCTTTTATATTTTTTCATGTTAAAATCAAGTATTTAAATATTTATCTAAAGAATATTTGTGGTCATATTTATAATAAATATTAAATTTACATTAAATATACAAGTTCATAAAAACTCTAAAAATAGTATGAGCAGATAAAGTTCATTGAGTTGATTACCTTTGGATGGTGTTATGGTTTGGTATTTGCATTGAACTTTAATATTTTCCATTGATCACAATTTATTGTAAAAAGCATCTATAAGTCCTAAACCATTGAAATATGAACTCAGGAAGTAATTTAATGTTGGAATTGCCAAATTAGGGATCAAAATTTTGAACTAAAATTTTAGTTTTTCTGTATGTAATACTTATTTTTGGGAAATTAGAATATAACTAGCATTCAAGTTAAATATGAGAAGTAAAACAAAAAGCTAACCGGATTATATATTTTTTACACAAAACTTCATTAAAATATACATTGGCCGACAAAATCCTACATGCGACGCTCATTTCTGCTACCTGACCAAGGAACCATGAATACTAATATAATATAAGATAATATATGAGATTATCGTGTTGTGGATCCTTTGGAAAATGGTAGAGCAATCATACGTATCCCTATATCTGTACATATGTAGTTCTTTATACATAACTGCAGATGGATTAGCAATATATTTAACAATCGTCTGTATGTCACTGCGTTGATTCAAGCTGTGTATATCTTGTTGGTTGAACAGTGAGTACACATTTGGACCAATACATACATCGTTAATGTCGACTATGTCAATTAAATCGTCATCTTGAAAGATAATGCTTTTGTAGACAGTTTCCTTTATTTTTGCACATGAACTACTATCAGGATCTTAAAAATAGTATGACGATGGCATCATTCTCACAATTGTCTCTAACTTTTCTGAAAGAGTTGGACACTTGTTGTTTTGTGAGCTTACGTTTAGTGCGTTTCGTGAAGATTTCAGGAATTACTTTATTGCTAAAAGATTTTATTTGAACAAAATTCGTATTTTGTTTTCCATATGTTTGCCTTATAATACTTGCTTTTATGATTTTATAAATTGCAGACAGTTCGGGGTTTACTATGAGCAATATATTAAAAATTAGTAAAATAATATTTAGAAGGGTAGAAACATAGAAGACTGTACTGGAACAATTTACCAGAGTTAATACTTATGGGATATTTCAACCTAAAGTCACATATGTCCGAATCACACTTTTTTTCTGCTTTTTCTCTGATTTTTTTTATCTGTTATTCATTATCCACTTATTTGTTAATAAAATAACAACAGTCTCATCTAACTATCAATAACAGCATTTACATCCGAACAACTCTGTTTGCGTCCGACATATGAATATGTACGCACTGGTCGTTGCTTTTTTACTCTCCGTAAATTACTGAACTGATTTATTGATCTAAGAAAAGAAAATCATGTGGAAATGGGGGTTCCATTTCTCATATTAAGTGTCATATAGGATGTCAGAGATATATACACATATTTTTTCGTATGCACATCTATTATATATGCAAACAATAAAAGAAATAGATCATGCTATTCTAGTCTACATGCAACGTAATGTTTTGGAGAGATATTTATTTTCAACTAATTTGACGAAAATTATCGAATATTTTTAGCAGTGTTCCTGATCTGAGGCACAATAGTTGCGTTCAGCAGCATTTAGCTTTTCCATGAAGGAGAGAACGTATTCGTAAATTGCAAAAAGAATAAAGTCTTAGCTAAAGACAGAAGATATAAATTATACATGAAAGATAATATATATATAGTACCATTAATTACAACTCACTTTCTGCAAAATTAGTGAATTTTGCGATGTTCTTGAGGTTCATAGTGGTGTTTATCACTGATCTTATCAAATCTTAATATTGCATAAAGAGAGTATCAAATACCATCTAAAAATATATTGACTTTTTGAAATTTTGACTTATTGAACCGGAAAGTTGCTAATAAATAACTTCCTATGTCATTATATATAATAATTAAATATAACACTTTTTCGAAATAATTTTTTTTAAATGTTAGAAAAGTCAGAAACGACTGTGATCAAATTGAAATAATTTATGTGAAAAGAATTTTTTTTATTACCGCTTACAATTACTTCATTACATTGTAAGCGCTTTTAATATATATCATATTATATTCACTACATGTTTCATTTATATTTCAGTTTAAATGAAAGATTATGCGTGTTCCCACTTCTTAATTTCCGACTGAACATTTCACATATCAATCATTCAACTACTGAAACGACGGTCGCCTGGACATCAGATCAGATCAGATAAATTAATTCTGTAGTTTTCGTACCTCCCTAACTTTACTCAGCCACCCGAATGATAACTGAATATGTTCTAGGAACTCTTCGTTAACTGACGTATATGGAATACATCTATCTTAATACAATAATGAACTTAAGTCTCAACACGGCAACGGCTTCGAATGCGTTGCGATTTGACAATTGATTGAAGTATAGTCAATTATTTTGAACTGTTTCCCTCTTTACGCCGTAAGCTGACATAGCGTGGTTCTGGAGATATTGGGCTATAAGTTTAAAAATTTCCTTTATTAATTACAGAAACGATGATTAACAAGTAGATGCACTAGATGGATGTTGTAAAAATCTACAAAATTAAAACTCGTAGAGAACCAGGCTACATCGACAAATAGCGTAGTGGAAAAATTGCTTTATCAAATCTCTGCGCCTGGAGAACTGTGATGCACAATCACAAATTTCGATCTGTGAATTTTTAATCAAAGTCACAGATTAAAATTAAAATAGAGGATCATGTATTGGAATTCGTTAATTAAATGTATTCTTTAAATTATTATTTTAATTATAAATTAAATCAAATTAATTAATTAAAACTTAAAAGTCATAAGAACTTTGCATTTGATTTTGAGATCCATCTTAAATCAGTTTCCCCACATGGTTCTAGGTTATGATTAAATGTCTGACGTGACGCAATAGCTCGTCTTTATTGCGAGTTTATTGCTTTAAGGTAGCTTTTATATAATATGTTAATATGTGAACTTCGTCTGATTTAAATTAGATTGATGCAATCGATGACATCGTACATGACGTCATTTAACGTTGTGGTAGGTATTTAAGAACATTTAGATTAAGTGAAGCAGACAGAGAAGTGCAATAGGTAAAAAAATTTATGAATTTATACATTTTTATTTCCGCTTATATGTGTGAATACATATTAGTAACACTACTTTAATTGAGAGTGAAATATATGGCACTATCTAATAAATATATAGCATTTTAAATATTGCCAAAATTGTAGAAAATGTTATGATTAATTTCTTTCAAGAATTTTTTGATTGCAAATACATTTTAAGGCGTTGCGTTACCCTCGCGATACGCATGTGTTCTTTTTGACAGCGTTGAATATTTAACAGCGGTTTTCACAGAAGAAATACCGTTTAACATAAAATTGCTTTTTGGGTTTGTGTATTAAATAAAAAGCTTTAAGATTCCAAAAGCTTTTCAGATGCTTCGCTAAATAAATTTTCTTTACCAGCTGAGGGCCTTAGTCGCCACTGCTGTCATAAATAGCCCTACTATATAGCTTAATATACCAAACCAAAAATATACTTTTAAAAACACAAAGTTCCAAGTTAACAATAAATTAGAATGTTATTCTAAACTAATAACATCATACCAGTAAATAATAAATAATTGGACATAAAGTGAGGTTTAACCATGACCAAAGAAAATCAAAATAGACGAGTGAATCTTCGAAGGTACTTGTAGTTATAATTACTTAGGTATGTTTATTAGAAACAGGAATAATGAGAATTAAGGTATTTAGGAAAGAACATTAGAAAGTACATGTGTATTCGAAACATACATTTTAACAAAAATTGCGAATTGCGAATCAAATTCAAAACAATCTCAAGATCACTACTAACCCATGCAACGATTTTAATATTTACATCATTTAAAATTGTGCATTATTTGTCAATATAGCACCATGAGACCTTAGAACAGGACTGTCCAAAGCAGCCCGCAGCATGGTTTTAATCTGCCACAATTAAATAAATTTATTTAAATAACAGCCCATTGTTGTACCACAGGAATAGCATTGGTATGTACATAGATGAAAATCAGTATACAACCCACGCCGAAGAGGTAGACTTCCCCATCAGGTAAAGAAAAATCAAACCAACAGTTCTATAAATTGGACAGGTCCCTAATATTACAGGATGATAACTCAGTCAGAAAAGGGGCCACTTATGCGTGTGATAGAGCACGGTCTCCTCCTCATCTTTAGAACTACAACCTCGACAAAAGTCATTGCAGGGTAGACCTAGTCTCATAGCATGCCTACCCATTTCGCAGTGGCCCTTCAACATAGATACCGTAGTGCTGAGCAGGTTCCGCCTTAGTTGAAGTAGCTGACTAGTGCGTTTCATGTCTAAATTAGACCAAGTCAACTTAGATATTCGACAATGAGGTTCATCTGCCCAGTATTGTTTGGTTGTGCTCAGATATTTTTGTTTAATTTTCAGTTTAACTGTAGCAAATGAAATATCAACTACAATATATAACTCTTCTACAACAGTAGGTAACACATGAAGCTGTACGGACTCTTTCAACCAAGTTGGCCTTTCAGCTGAGTTTAGAGTCCAGAATGATACCCAGTTATTTGACAATCGAACTCAAGCTTAACGTAATGTCCTTTAACTTAGGCAGGAAAAAGGGATAGATTTTATATTTCCTACTGAAGAGAATGACCTCTGTCTTTTCAGGATTGTTGCCAAGATAAAATTCTATACATCATTCAGTGACCGTCACGAGCACAGAATTAATAACGTGGATAAAAGCTGGTTAATGCATAAGCATTAACGATAGATCCGGATCGTTCCGATAGTTTTAACAAGGTATTAACCGAAGAAGAGAGAGAACTCGACCCTGTGGTGTTTTTCCGTCAGACTGCCTTAAAAGATTGAACACTTCCGATGTCGGCGGTGTTAATCCTAATTTTCGAAAGCACCTCTACAAATTTTACCAGACTATCGTCAAAGTTTAGATTTGAAAGGGATTTAACGATACCATTAAATCATTCGTCATTAAAAGCACCTTGGATATCTAGAAAAATAGCAAGTGTGTATACCTTAAGAGAGATGGAATGGTCAACTTGCGAAATGAGTGCATAGAGCGCTGTATCAAAAGAATTGCCTGTAGTATATGCATGTTGTGATGTAGAGAAAAGTTCTGGGTTTATAGTGTTCTTTATTTAAAGATCAAGAACCCTCACCAGTACTTTTAAGCATTCTAGAAGTTATAAAAAATGTTGTACATCATTTCATTGTTATGTATGAGACCTTGTCCTGTCACCATAATTTTAAAACAAAACATTTGACTAAAAAAAATTGCGAACTAAGCTCTTGGACTTCGAAATGAGTTCTTGCCTAGAAATTGGACAAGGAATTGTAAGCGCAATTACAAATAATATACGGACTATAAACTCATTAAGAAATTCGAATATTTCCTAAGACCACTGATGATGACTACTCGAAACAGCGTTGTATGGCCAGCCAAGTTTCAATAAATTAAATTAAATTTTTGTCCATGTCTTTTTTTTGCTATTCGAATCCGTCTAACTTTGAAATAATTTCTTTTCGTCATAAAGACGCGTCACGCAGAGCAAAAAAAAAATTAACATTAATAATTTTTTTGTTTTGAGATCCAACTAAAATTTCGCTGTCAGATAATCTACAATTTAGTAAAACAAAAAGCTATATATATTTGTGATCTTTTGGTTAGAAAATTATCACTTTTCAACAAGACAATTAATCTGCTTCCACAGCTTACAAAAGAAGAACTATATTTTGCACATTTTCCGAAAAACTACTCTTGTCCATAAAATAGAATGGAATCCATGAATTGAAGTCTTGAAATTGGAAGATTGTGGAAGATTATATTAACAAATATAGTATCTGTTTTTGTTTTCACAGAAATATTTTCGCAGACTTATAGAACAACCTCTTAAAAACACCGTCTAAAAACACAAGTTTAAATTATAGTATATATTAATTAATTTTTAACAATAACGAGAAATATTTTATATCGATGCCTGTCGTGAATTCGAGTACATTAAAATTAGTTTGAAGGAATTGATCTACATTTTAATTATCCTCAATTCGCAACTCCTTTCAATCAAATGCGTTCAATCGCTCTTCTCCATGTATATACTCACTCCATCCGCAACTCTTTGAGTTGTGCCCATTTCATCGCAGCACATGAGACTCACACCATTCCAACCTCACCCCTCTGGGTCAGTTTGCTAAATTTTGTACATATTTTTGTAAGGAAAAGAAAATAAAACTCAATTTTTAGTGGTTTCAGGCTAAAGAAACTTTATTGTTTTTTAATATTTTTTAATATTTTTCGCGTCTTGAGTGAAACACATAAGAATTTAAAGGAAAATAAAATTTATTAAATTTACGAAATCAAAATAAATATTAAACATTAAATAAAATCACATTTTGTACTTAAGGTTTTCCGAATAAATCTACTTTCGCACGAAATTCCTTGAAAATGCACAACAGTTCTATTATGGAGTTCTATTATATAGTAAAGAGTTTATAGTTCATATATATAGTTTCTAGCATAGAAAAATAAAACTGAATGGGAAGAATATTAAAATGTGTTTCAAATAAATTTTAAACAAAAAGAAACGTTTCTTTGCGCCTTTTTTTTAATATTTTTTTTACATATAATATAGATTTATAATTTTATTTAAGTTTTCATATATTTTCAATACATATTTTTTTCACTTTAAACATCGATAAATCTTTGGGACCAGTAAATATTTGTAAATTTTGTTGTTATATTTAAGGTTTTTATAGTACTCGTAGTATATTTTTCTATAATTTTTTATTTTAAAATTCATATTTATATATATATATGTATGTATATATACACTTATGTATATGTTTAAATGTCGTATCTGTTCGAGTTTAAATGCAAAAATTCAATTTAAGCACAAAACATTTAAATTAATTTAAAATCTTTTACACATACATGTATGTGTGTGTGTATGTGTGTGAATGTGTGTTTAGTTAATTTTTTATATATTTAAATTTTTTTTAAAAATAATTTTTTCCAAAAAACAGTCATTATAAGGTTGCTGCATAATTTCAATAAATATGTTTAAATATGCTCTGAGCCACTTAACTTTAATTAATTCCTTTATATATGCATGTACGCATGTACGCATGTATGCATGTATGCATGTATGTGGGTATGTTTTTGTTTATGTAAATACACATATCCATAAACATAATATAGTAGTTAGGTATGTATATATAAAGAGATATATATGCATGTATTTACTTTTGCTTTGCTTAATACACTACAACACATTTACATGAATGCCATATATTATAATCGGTAATATATATATATATATGTTTTATTTATTATAATAATCATTTTTTAATATACATTTAATTGTTTAAAATAGTTTATAAGTAGAATACGTTTATGTTAACCCATTAGTTAGTTGCTATTGAAATAGTGAAGGGATGGGCAGAAATTGGTAGGGATTTGGAATCAACCCCATCACCATATTAGTTTGTCCATTGCTTAGTCCATTGCTGGTGGCTAGAAAGCAGAGCAATGCCGTTCTCAGAATATAAAGGATGTACATAATAAAAGCCATGAAATATATTTAAAAATTAAACTAATTTTAGTTGAATCAAATTTTGTTTTAATTTATTAATTATAGTTTTTTATTTTTGTTTTTGTTTGGAAGCCTTCGATATTTGTAGCCTTCAAGTGTTAGAGAAAGTGTTTATTCATTTACACATAAGAAAATTTTAACAATTATATTTGTTTCAAATATATGTATATATATAGAGAGAGTTATATTACGAGTATAATAAATATATTTCAAAAAATTCTTTTTCTTTCTTTAGTTCTTTAAAAAAAAAATAATATTATGTATTCAATTATGTGTTCTAAATATTCTCACTTCACAAAGTTGATTATGTTTTAATTCCTTTAATTTAACCAATTTCAGTATTTTTAATTATTCTAATAGTATCAATTGTCTATGTAGGTGTTGAAATTATTTTCTTTTATTTTATTTGATTAATTTTCAAAATTTTAACAGGTGTTTTAGTTTCAATTACTCTAGGATCTTCTTTATTCTCTGTACCCTTCAATCGGTCAGTTAGTCTCAAGTAATAGTAACAGTAGATCAATTAATTTAAATAACTTTAATTTATTTAGTAAGTTAAAAAAGCTTTTGTACTTTCGTACCTTTATTTTTTTATTATTATTAAAAGTAGCATTCAATTATTTAAGCCGATTCAATTTTTGATTTGTGGTTAAAATCGATAGATTGACAGATCGATAGATTAACCTGTCAGATTTCAATCATGTCAGTGATCTTGAATGGCTTTAATCGGTATTCAGTATTCTCATC
Source organism: Teleopsis dalmanni (assembly GCF_002237135.1). NCBI lineage: Eukaryota > Metazoa > Arthropoda > Insecta > Diptera > Diopsidae > Teleopsis > Teleopsis dalmanni. The sequence goes on from NC_051848.1 coordinate 18,640,102, forward strand.
GCTTATGCGCTTCAATCAAACAAATATCAAATAAAATAAGAATAAATTTATTAACAAAAATTATTCACTATATATCTCTATATATAACAGATGTATTTAACATCTATGTTACAGGGATGTGCTGTTAATCCTTTATAAATCCTTGCAGTCTATTGCAGTTTCAAATATTATCTTCATGTATTATCTATTATAGCTTAAATTCACTTCAAAGTTGCAACTTTTGCAATTCGATAATCTAAATTATTTTAACTATTTTAGTAGTAGATTTTAAACTAGTTCGGTGTTACGACTATTTCCTTCAATTTGTATGCCTTTGAGTGTTAATTATATCAAATATTTGAGTTTGCAACATCAGCATCAAGTACTTTATCAAAAGCAAGTGCCAAAGATATTGACATGTCTTTAGCCTCAGTGCCAAAAGCTTTATATATTCATATATATTTATGTACCATACTGCTATTATGGCATATGTCGAGCACAAGTAATCACAGGTATTGTCTATTCGATATTTCTATTTCAGGTTTAAAGTATGGTTTGTTTGAAAAATTCCATTAAAAATATGGATTAATTAACTTCACTCTATTAAAGCCGCATGCCATAGACTCGTGGTCTCTTTAAGGAAGACTGTCACTCGTATTTACCATCTAGACTAAAAATATTTAAATGAATGGTTCCAGCTAAGAGATTGCATTTCACTATTCCTACAGAACTTGCGCCACTAATAAATTAATTTCAATTACTTAATTTATTTAATTAATTAATTTAATTCTGAAATTACTTAATTTCTTCATAAAGTAATGAAGATTTCATAACTGATTTCAACTTCTTACTTGATTTGAACTACAAATTCATGTAACTACATAAGTACTGATTTCTGATAATAGAATGGTTTCAAACTCAGTTCTAGCTTTATTGGTTTGAACTTAGCTTTATAATTTCAAGAGTTAGAGTTTATATTATTCTAGTTACTGACTTTAGGTTTTTCAATAAATGCTGGAATATTAATGAATTTTATAGAAATTTCAATAAATTTCAATTCGTTGGACTTAATTAATTAAAAACATAATAAATTATTTAAATTATGTTATTAACTTAGCGGTGTTAGTGGCTTCTCGTGAAGTATAGCAGGGTCTTAGGGGAAGTAATCACACAAAATGTGGAGTGCAAAATGTTTTAAACTTTTTAAAATATTGTAAAATAATATGAAAATTTTAATAAGATTTTATTTTTAGAAATTGATGAATTCTAATACACTAAGTTTTGTAGATAATAGATGGTAAATACCAGAGACATCTTATCTTTAGCTTTAAGAAGTTATTGAAGATAAACTATTAAAACTGTTCTACTAGAAAGCTTTTAATTACTCATACTATATATGCTGTATTGTCTGTATGATCTGTTTTTCAATTATCTGTTCTGGACAGAACGTGGTAGTAAATTTTATATGATATTAGAAAAAGAAAAAACCGTCTACACTCGGAGATAAGACAGAAGGATCTAAAGCCTACTTTTCAAAATAATTATTCGGCTAAATCGGCCGAATTCCATATATTATTTATAAATATAATATTATGATCTGTCTTAGCGCTAATTATTTATTTTCGATTACTTTGTAGAAAAAATAATTAGATGTATTTAATGAAATTTTTATAATTTGTAGAAAAGATGCTTCAGGTCCCAACAATTATTTTTATATTGTTTATAATAATTTAATTAATAATTTGAAACGAAACATTTGTTTAAGTAAAGTTTTTTGTTTGTGAAGTTAAAAACGATAAGAATTTCTTGACACTTGAAAAGGTTTGAATTTCCTTACCATTAAAATAACTTTGATATAGCTTTCATTTTTATTCAAGAAATCTCTTAAATATGTTGGAATAATTTAAAAATTATAATTAAAAAATATAATTGATTAAAATTATAATCAAAAAATAAATCAAATTTGAATGAAAACATAATTTATATTTATTTATAATTATATTAAAACCATTTTATGTAATTAAATATTTTTTATATTTTAAAATCCAATTAAAATCCAGTAGTTAAAAAATGAAAATATAATGAAATTTCATTATTTTAATTTATGTTTTTAAAAATGCTTAACAAAAACAAAAAAAATTAACTAAATTAAACTTAATTAAAGCTTTTGTCACTTCAACTTCAACAATATTGAATTATTATAAATATTCATATAATATTACTGATAGTATTATCAGTAATATTACTGATAGATATTTTCATCATAATGTGAAATGAATTAATTAATAATTAATATTCAAACGATTTCAAGTGTTTCTAACGATCGACACGATTTATTCAATTACCTTGAATGCCTTTAAACAGTTTTTTTTTATAATTTAATTTCAATTTCCCAATTAAAAATGTATAATTATTTATTAATTATTTTTTATAAAAATTTTAAAGGTTTATTTATATATCAATATCAATATTCCAATATTTCAATATTTCAATATTTTTATTTCCTTAAAATTTGACACATGTAATTGATAAAATATTCATAGACTGTTTATATGTGTATTCATATATATATATATATATATATATTATATATATACATATGTTATAAATTATTTTTGTATATACATATATAATAAAAATTTCAACAAAAAAATCTTCATAAATGATATTGTAATATTATAATAATAAAAACGTAATGCAACAGATTCCTTCGGGGAGAGGAAGTTAGAGTTTGTGTAGCAATTTATTTGTTTGATATTATCGAAGATTTTAATAAATTTTTGTTTATATGATATTTGAATTTTATAATGCATTCATTTATGTTTTTATTTAAAAGTATTTTTCTTGATTTCCATTTGCATTCAAATTTGATTTGACAATGGAGCGCTTCTTCTTCTTGGCAACCATAAAGCGTTTAGTGGAATAGCCTAAAAGTTCAATAAAAAAAAGAAAACAAAAGATATATACTTTTTATTCAAAAATTCAAAATTTAATAATTTTTTTTTAAATAAATAATGAAAATATTAGCCGTACCCTCGTATTATTATTTATTAATTAACACTCAAGAGAAAAGCACACTTAGTTGGGAACGATTAAAACTAAAAATATAGTTTTGAATACGATTTATAAGTCTACTTTAGAAAGACCTTAAAAATAGCTTCAACTTCAAACAAAAGCAACGAAATTTTAAAAAACTAATAATAATTAATTACATTCTTTTAAATCAATTAATAAATATAATAATTTAATAAATATAATAAACTTATGTCTCGTCAAATTTGATAATTTCGTAGGCATACTTCAAAAAAACAATATCGAAAAAATATTAGAAACTAGCAAGTTTATATTTACTCACATTCATATTTCAGACATACATAATGCATACATACACGCATCAACAACATTGCAAAAACAAAAGAAAAACAGAAAGAAACACCAGATAGAAAAATAATATTAAGAAGAAGAAGAATAAAAGAAAACTTTTCATAGAATATTTTCTAAGCCAATAATAAAAACAATGGAATATATAAGATTATAATAAAGCTATTAAATATTAGAATGAGAGACCAAGTGAAGAGTGTTTACGATCACAGAAATAAAAAAAGTGGTGACAGTAACGGATCATAAGCAAATAACTTTGGGGATTAACCAGTGGCACCAATTGTCCTAAATAGATGACAAACTAAAGATATTAATCGGTATTAAAATGACAAAGACTAAGCGTTTTTAAGGATTAAAAAGACATTTAGTTAACTTTAAAAGAACTTCTGCCTTTATGTTTCATATATATAGTATTTTAAAAATCGGTAATATATGCTAGAAATTGACTTCATGGGTCTTATTTAATACAACAGTTCACAGATAATGCAATAGGGAATATTTTTACTGCAATCATCTAACAAAAGTGATGCTGATCTCAAACAATCGTTTTCGTACTAATTTCCCTGATTGTGATAATACCTCAAATTGTCATAAATTTAAAAACCTCTGCTTCGAAACTGAAGAAGCCTTTCATAGACTTATCTAAAAGGGTTGGCTAATCATAGCAATGACAAAGATATTACATCAAATAATACAAGATATTCAATAAGGAGAAATATATGCCTTAAAGACTTAATTCAGTAACTAGGTATAACAATGTAAAGAATGGATCTCTTAGAGTAGATACGATCCCCTGTGTAGTCGATATGACTGCGTAGTAAACTCTTGCTATAACTAGCAGAAATAGGTAGTGTTTGAATTTATAAATAAAATAGAATACTATCTTCTTTGAAAAAAATATTTACTTAAATCTAAGATACACAACTTAAACCTTAAGCATAACTACCAAAACATTAAAATTAATAGTCTTTAGTTGACGGATCTCAAATACTTAAATCTTAACAAGTACTCGTAACGTCTAAACTGGTAATGGAGTATCTAGAAATAATAAGCAATAAACAGTTAAATAAAGGAAATATAATAGCAGTCACAAATGTACGCAAAAGGACAGCGATTTCGCTTGTAGACCCAGTGTCCTTTGTAGCCGAGGAAAACATAACGCTTTCCTATTTATTGAAAATGAAGGAAAAAAGAACAAAGATGACTATAATCGACTATATCAAATTTAAAATCGCTGACAAGGACACATGATCTAAGTCAATAAAAACTCTCTTTTAAAGTTATTAAAGAATATCTCCAGAATTATATTAGGAGTAGTGACAGAACATTGTAAGTTTAATTGTCAACTAAATAATTAGGGAATCTCCAATTTGAAAGTCTGCAGGATTTGGAAGCAGGAATAGCAGGCAGCAAAGCACGTGCTGAAAAGTGACCCGCACTGATGCAAAAATGAGAAAAACACCTTATTAAATAAATAACACCCGATGGTGACATGTCGGTAAGATATCTTATCGGTAAGATAACCCAATGCTACTATTTATGGGGCAAAATATAGTTAGTATTTAGAATCAGGGTGCTTTATATTAATCAAAATAATAACATATGATGAACTAAAAAAAATTAATATATGAAATATGGTATTTCTGTTCTAGTCTTATAAATAACATATGTAATAATAATAAGTATATGTATTAAAATAAAATAAAATGAAATCGGTTTTACTTTAAACTTTTTTAATACAATTGCTCTCCTAGCTTATTTATTGACCTACCGTTAATTAAATAGCACCTCCAACTACTGGCTGTTGGGAGTGATGGTTTCATTTACAAAAAGAAAACTCTTTGATACTTACGATTGCCGGTAGCAGTGCGTGGTGCACTCATTTCATATTTGGGCATAGTTTCAACATTGACAGGTACCCCATAGTAATCGACAACAGCCGGTTCAAGCCAGGAGTTGGGCATACCGTAGTCCACATCCTCAACGGCTGCTGGATAATCGTAGTTGTTCATATTGGCATTGCCATAATACATTTTGCCGTTGTTGTATGTGTCGGCTGCTGGGTAGGACATATAACTATTTGCGTTCTCCTCCTCGGTATCCTTACGTGCACGTTCACCAGCTTCCACAAGCGCTACAAGTGCCAACATATCTGCGGGCGTAAGGTTTGTATCGCGTTTGAGACTACCATGTTATCACCGAACCAAACGCAACGCAAACGCAACGCAAACGCAAGTATTCCGAACGTAATGGACGTAGTGGAAAATATTGCAAGGAAATAGAAAATAAATATTTTATTAAAAAATATGAATGAATTGTAAATGAGTGAGTGTGGAAAAAGAAATTGTATTCAGTGTAGCTGAGCTGAGCTGAGCTGAGCTGAACTGAACTGAACTGAACTAAACTGAGATATACTGAATCGAGTTCGATTCAGTTGAGTTCAGTTGACTTGCTTTGCGCTGTACAAATTATGAAAATTTTAGTGACCTTTAAGCGCCGCCAGCTTTCTTCCAATATGTTCGGATGATGGTGCGTGTGTTTGTGTATCCTATTTTGTTATTTTTTATTTAAATCAACAATATTCTTTGAAACGTTTATAAATTATTCATAAACAAACAATATTCGCTGAATTTGAAATATTAAAGCAAACAAGCGTTAACAGTAATTGCAAAAAAGTTAGAAAATTTTTCTTTAATAAAAATGATTGGGAAAGTTTCCACACGTTTTCATTCCACGGGCATGATGCCATTACACATTCAAAATAAAAAGATGAATTTGTAGAAAATAATTATAGTCATCGATCGAAAGAGTTACCAAGACATTAGCAATAGTTTGTAGAGTAGGTGCGCTGCTAAAGAGAAAGCATTGCTCTGAACCTATAATGTTTGTCTCGGAGAATACTCATATAAAGGTTCCAGAGTATAAGAAGAATATTTAAAATTCGACAACACCGGACAGAAAATAATGATTTTCGATTAGATTTAGACATAATTTCTACATTTAAAATTTTCAAAGCCTTTATTCAACACTTGGCTTGAGACCTCGTTACAAGCATCTTCAAATAACTGAAACGTATCAAAGTACAATATTTCATCACTTCATGAACGTCCCAGTAAAATACCTTCAAAAACCACTAAAATGACTTTTAAATATTTAGCAACAGATCAGGAAAGGTCAATCGTATAAAGCATTTAATGATTTCACATATCAATCCATTATCTATATTAAAATTTTATGCAAGTGTACATTCTTTTTCTTCATAGAATTTTTTGGCTTATATGACATGATACAACTTTATTCCAGAAAATAGTGCCATTTTGAAGCACACGAAATATACACATGAGCAATATCATATGTTATTACCCAAATTAAAGCCAAGCTTATAAAACACCCTACAAACCAAGAATTATATGAGTCTAAATAGTCTGGTTAATTAGCATTAAACCAGAAATTATATACTTTCGGGCAAATAACTGCACTATATTTGCACTGATATGTTAACAAAATTCTACAATATGGAACATCATAATGTACACTTTAATATAAAATGTTTAAGCCACTCAATACCACAAAGTAATGGAGGAGTTGCCGTTAGGACTTGGGTTCGACTATGTCTTGGGTATACACACATAACACTTACTTGTGGGAAACAATAAAGATTTATAGCCTTTCTGTAGCCCAACCAAAATGGTATCGACTGGCGATATATGTAAACAAATTATACGACTTCCAACTTACAGCAAATACTACATACTTCATATAGCACTGAGTATTAGTGATATAAATATGCAGTGCAATAAGGAAGTGCAATAAACTTTATTATTCGGAGAAAACCAATTTACAGATCTCACATTCTGGTAGTTAGGATCGTGTATAGTTAGTCAGGTTGCAATAATTTGATGACTCTGTAGAATAAAATAAAACAAAAAGAGTAACTATATCTTTTTATGAACTTATATTTTAATATGTCTTTCACTTTTTAAAGTTATTTTTATTAAGTTTCATCTGCCGTATCGACATAGATTATTCAATAGATTACTTACTATTTTCTTCCATACTCCGAATGTGACACAAAAAAACTTATTTCTGGGACCAGAGTTACAAGTTGTTTTTTTGATTAATCCTTTTAAGTAAGACCGAATACGAAATAGTGTTTATGCTATATATATGTAAGGCATATATTTTTTAACATATTTCTATAAGCACATATCTGGTTGTATTAAATTTTAAGTTTTGAACCGCACCAACACACCCCGATCTTTATGTATCTGTAGTCCTGTAGTCTTTGTCGATTGTTTATAGATAAAACTTTTTTTAACTCTCTGATCTTATTAGAGACTTTTATACATATAACCATTAACCCATTTAGTTTTAGGTGTTAACACAGAGACGTGAATAATATATAGTAATTGGGTACTTTTAATGTGTAAATGTCAATACAATAGCTTTATGTATCAGATTGGTATAATTCAAAATAGTTTCTCTTAGTTCTAAAGTTCTAAACCGAAAACCTTAAGCAATATGAGTTTCTAAAATTCTTTGAATTGTTCATTGAGTGTTTATGAGATTTAGACGTTATATTCTGGTGTCCGACTTTATATGATTTTAGAGGGCATCAAAACAGTTCACCTTATACCAATAGACAAATATTTAAATTATATTATTTATTTAAAAAAGAAGAAAACGCCATTAGAGGTATTTGAAGGTGAATCAACAGAAGTGCATATAAAAATTATAAGGCGATTATAACAGCAAAGCTGACATCCGAAGTGGGCGCTCACAGGAAATACGTGGTCATAATTTCAATTTTTCAGTCATCTTCTCTTCAACCACAAAATGTCGTAGGTTTCTGTTTTGTTGATTTGTTGTTGTTGTTTTTGTTGTTGTTGTAGCTGTAGCTGTTATTGTTTTTGGTATTTTATTTTGATAAAATTTGGACAGAGTGTCACAATAGATTCTTGTTTGCATAAAGCACACTCAACTTTCACATTTTCGTCCTCTATTCGTAGGTATGTGTGTCCGTTGAAAACAATTTACCCAGCCGACTGAGGTTTTGGAACTTTGGGTCATTGTCACTTAAAAGTCTTACATTTTTTCAAAACAAATTTTACACATTAACCACATCAAATGAAATTATTTTTGAGTTCCCTTTTAGAGTTCTATGTGGAAGAAGTTTGATAAACTGACGTTATGGCAATTAATTTTATTTGGTTTAAAAGTTGGAATTTAAAAACCTCTCATTTAGTTGGGGTGTGAGTATTCATGATGGTAACAGAAAAGCGGTTACTTATTTATATTCCAATTTTTAGGTGTTATAATAAATACAAATTTTTATATCAATAATTAAACGTTTTAAGTAACTTCCAAAGGTTTGGTTTTTATAGAAGATGTACTTAACCAAAAAATTAAGCCGTTAATCTTACTTACATTATGGATATGTGACCTTCTATCCTTTAAGTAATCAATATAGAATTATATCAATGTAAGATTACTTATCATTAAATCTTCAAGACATAACTATGAAAACAGTTAATCAAACTCAATTATAATTTGCTTAGTTCAAAAATGGATGACACTTAACGGCCTGACTACACAAATTAGGCAGTTAATTAAACTATACTCGTATATCCAATAAATTTACACATTTATTTTGAATGACCCTAGAGTAAAGTTCAGAGAAATTTTTGATACCTGAAACATATCAGATGACAATGGAAATAGTTTTGATACCTCCAAACCGTATTTAGAATTATTAAAGAGTAATTAACATATTACAGTGCGTTAGCATGAAACAATGGATGAAGTAAGACTTCACCCCTTCACATTAAAGCAACCATCAACTGAGTGGAGAAAAGTTGATGAGGCTGGTTCACCAAACAAGTTTTGTTATGTCTTATTATGGCCTATGTGATATGATATAATATGATATAATTTTAATGAACTATCTTGATAAAGAAAAAGAAACCGTAGCGAATATTAAATTGTGGAAAAAGTACCCTAATACCAATGTAATACACCGACTGTCAGGCATAAAATACAATGGATCAATAACATCTAACACTTTACTCGACATACTGTAATTTTTAAAATCGTTTGATGTCAGTAATGTGACTTGTATAAGCGGATGCAGTAAAAAATTGACTCCAGACACGTATTTGTCGCTATTTATGCAGAATCAGATAAGGGGTAAATAGTTGGCTTGTTTATTTATAAGACTATATTAATATGTACACATAAAAAAAAAATCAAACAAAAACCAAAGAATATGAAATGCTCTCTAGTACCGATGAAATCTCAACACAGCTGATAATGGCTACTCAAACTCACAAATAAAGTTAGACATTCTCAGAGACAATCGAAGGCTATAACCAATTCTAGTTTTCTTGATGAATGACAACTATGACAATGTATAGGATAGATTCTGAAACAAAGTTACACTCAGTGCGATAATGTAGGACAAAGTATCTTAGTGGAGAGTTCTGATATCCTATACAGCAAAAAACTCTACATTCGTCGAAAATCGAAAAATCTATTTCAAATGTTTCTTCTCAAAACAATAAAATGGGTCTACTTGGTTCACCTTAAAGAGATTTTTGCAATTGTAAGGGTACAAAAAGAACTACAGAAAAGTATGAATCAGAATATTACAACTCTATAGATGGAACCATTTCAAGGACATTGTAATGCTTCAAAATACGAAATAGGCCTTGAAGGTTTTCAGATTTCATAATTTTTTAAGTCAAGATATCTGATATATTATACGTAGGTTAAATATCTATACTTATAAACCCAATTTTATTTAAACGCTTATATTGAAAATTTCTAAATAAAATTTCCGTTGATAATGACAGAAGGACAAATACGAGAACAAATCCCTAATTAATCGAATCCTTTTCAATATTTTTAATAGGTTTTAATAGGTTATGCCTAATAGGTTTTGGAGCAGTGTGAGGATTGAAGTGAATTTAAAAATTTACGAATTTAATTACTAGAAAAAATCCTACGTCCATTAAGTACGTAGGCCGATTGCAAATTGACGGACATTAATAAATCCTTGTGAGCTTTATGTCTTTGCATGTTACATTTGTTGAAACCATTTTTCCATGTATAAAACAAAAGCATAAGAAAAATGCAGAAAATAAATTATTTTTGCAACCGACAGGATGTGAAATATTCTGCATCGGGAATCCTTGTGGGCTTTCCTGGAAATGCCAACACACTGAAAAGACATGCATGCAATCACGCAACTTCAAGAATCCATTTTGTACTAATTTGGTGCATTCCTTGCAATCGTTCTCTTCATGTGCACTGTTTCCAAGGAATTTTGCATGAATCATGAAGTCTGCATCCTCTGATGAAATATGTTTGTAACTGGGTTACACGCCAGAGTGAAATTCTCACACCAGTTGTTGTGAAATTATAGTTCAACAAACTGAAGTATGGGTTCAAAAACTTAACAAAACTGCTCACAATGCTGAATAGTTCTCTTCAGACGACACTCCAATAGTGGCACTATATTAATAATGGATATTAATATAGTAGAGTTGGCTAATAATTCAAATTATAAGTTGAGCTTAATCAAGTAAAAAAGGTAGTGAAATATTGAAATACTCTTAGCTACTGCTTGGACTGAAACTATTCAAAACATCGTAAATTGTAAATTGTAAGTTATTATATTATATGACATATAATGACATAGAATTTTAATTTCTTCAATCGGATACGAATGCCTTTGCTTTTATATACAGTTATATATAGATTATAAGCTAGCCAAGTTGCGATTAAAGCAGGATCAGTTTGAGTTGTTGGAGCAACAAATGGTGCAGTATATAGTTGCCATCATGAATGCTCTTTTGTTCTTTGTGGAATGAAAGGTTTACAATCTGCAATCTAGGTATTAACCCAATGGGATTCTGATTCATTAAATAATTACATATGCATTCTTCCCTGTTAACAAATATTCGGGGTTATTGGTTTTTAACATTAGTTTTACTGTGTTTGTAGACTTTCAATGAAGTAGAAAGTTGTAATATTACAATAAAAACTCGGTTGACTTTTTTCAAATATCTGTAAATTTTTCAGTCCACGTTGGTGTCATACTCTTCTTCGTCCATTTTAATTGTTGGTTTTCTTTACTAGTAGCTGTCTTCTACCCATTTACGAGGACTGGAATCGTTAACTCAAAGTCCATAAATGCGTTAAAATCATCAAGCTCATAAGCGAAAAACAAATTCCCATGCCATACTCATTCGAAATTGTAGCGGGCCATGGAAGCAGTCTAATAGTATTTTTTTTTTTTTTGTGGGCTTAATTACTCTGACGCCCACGTCAATACGCATTTCTTCAAATAAACTAATTAAAAATATTAAAGAGAAAACAGAATTTATTTTCCTTTAAGCGCGTCAACATATTAAATTATTATTATCATAGCAAATTGCCTAGCAGAGTGGGTGATTGGGCGATTGGGCGATTTGGTGAATGGATGAGTGGATGAGTGGATGAGTGGATGATTGAGTGAGTGAGAGGTGTAGGCAGTGTAGAGTAAAGTGAATTAGTACATATTAAAATGGCTCGCATTTTTGGTGGGTTTATGGGTAACTAGGCGACCTATGACATGCAACTCAATTAATAATATTCTGTGCGTCGTATTAATTTAAGCGTAAATTCCAGAAAGTACAAGGATATTAATATTTATTAATATTAAATTTTCTACTAATTGTAACTAACACACGCTAGTATAAGATACTCGTACACGACTGGATACACTCCAACAAAAAGTAAACAGAAACGCATAGAACAGAACGTTTATAAACAAATGAGGACTGTTTTCATGGAAGACAGGAAAATCGTTCATGGTGAGTAGATAGTGAATATATTTGTCTGAAGTAGGACCACGCACATGTAAGGCACATGTAAGACACACTAAGCACAAACTTCCACTGTGAACGAATACATAAACTGCGTCAAATGGGCTTTATCTACATTCTACATTATGTACCCGACGTATTTCCTTAGAAAAAGCATTCTGCTACAAACATTTCTGTACAAATGAGTTTGTTTTCATTTTAGTTTAATTAATTTATATGTTATTATTTGATTAGCATAAGTTTGTATTTCATTTTCTTCTTTCGATTTTATTTGGCTTTTCTTCTTGACTCCATAATAATAAAGTAATGAATACGACGATGTCCTTGCAGGCGTGAAATGAAGTTATCATTTTTCGCACTGCGATTGCATTAAACGCTTCAAAGGTTGCCATATGTGTTTAATTATCGGCAGTGTTTTTTCGAGATTCCGCTACTAAAGACTAATTAAAGGCGAAATATAGTATACAGCAATACTTAGAAGTAGAAATATAAAAATTATTTATGCATTAAGTTTCGAACAAAATGAACATGAAAAGCAAATACAATAATCCATCGAAATGTAGACAGGATTGAATTGCCACGATTGTTCCGAAAGCCATCCTGCATGCGAGCCTGGATAGCAGTGTTGCTTTTATTGTTTTCCTTCTTATTATCCTACTTGTATTCCTGGAAACTGAGTCCATGCCGAATAATGCCCTGTATTAGCTCTTAAAGCGCTTAACAAGCGTACAGTAAACCATGAAGGCAACAGGCATTTTAATTACTCGCTTAAGTCATCAAAAAGTTTACAAAAATAATAAAAGGGAAACGAAAATATATAAGCAATAAAATAATAAAATTTAATACTTCTACTTTACGTAAAACGAAATAATAAATTTTATATGAGCAAGTAATTTTAAACGTTTTGACATAAAGGCAGGCGACGAACAAATATTAATGACGCCTTTGCGGTGAGCGCTCGACGCACGAGTCGCATGCAAAGGCAACACACGGAACGAAATGTTTTTAAGGAGTTCAAAGCAATCGAAACGCAGAGAAGAGTTTAGGGGAAACCCTATTGCACTGGCTTTGACACTGACTCCAGCAGTGAAGCGACAAGGGAGCTGAAGTTTCTTAGGAATGCTTTGGGACACACTATGTAATGGGTGGTGGTGTAGCCCCAAAGGTGTTTCACAGATTCTACTAACGCTGAAGCCTTATCAATATACTAGTGGAGTAACTCTTATTTATTCGAACTCTAGCACATTGAGCATTCACTTGAAACAAAGACATTCAATATTTTCATTCTACTCGTTCCAAATAAAATTCATGTTACAATTTGTATTTTTGTATTTTACAAGATATACTATAATTCTTCTCTACCAACCTTTTTAACCCTTTTATATATCCTGCACACTAGGGTGGTTCCAAAAAGAGTCTTTTTTTTGCGAAAGGCTATAGTGCGCAAAAGTTCTCTCTAGTATAGAGGAGAATACTGTAAAAAAATAAAAACTATTGGTTGATATCTGCCGTTCGCGCATCGCCTTTAAAAGTTGGCAAAACTGATTAAATCGATCATTTTCCATGGTAGCTGTGATTAAAAATCAAACATACGCAAGTAGAACGAGCATACGCAAGCGCTGGAAAGATCAACGACGATGTTAGTTGAACCTCGCTCCAAACCCTGGCGGAAACTACATCCAAACATATAACTTCAATTGGTACCAGAGGAACTGACTATATTAATACGTATGTGATACGAACGCCATGGTGTTAAACCTTCACACCAGGCTTAAGTGACCACGTTAAATCACTTTATACTTTTATTTATATAGTGTGCACTGAACGATTTATTGGATTGGTATTATATTACTGGAAGCACATGTGACGAATAAGGAATTTTGTCAAATAGTAACTAATTAATTAACCATATATCTATTTACGCATGTGATTAGGTCAGAACCCAACGAGTTTTTAATGATTAATCCCATCTGTCTGCCAATATGATCGTCGTCAGTTAGGCCATCTCGTCGTCAGTTAATTGCAGACATAGATATATACTATGAAACATATACACATTTATGTACATATACATATATGCTATCAAATTCAAATCTTTAAATCGTGGAGTTAAATTCCTTTCTTCACTTTTTTACACCATATTTCAAAATTCAGTATTTTCATAAAAATTTTCTTACATAGTATATCCTTGAACAATAGTTGTTTTTCCTTAAAACAAATGTATTGATTGGTCCATCTTCCAAACAAAAACGTGTATTGCTCTCCTTCAGCGGAAAATTTAATCAATGAGTTTGGGAAATAGGAAGCCTTCAGCGACATATCGCTTTGATGCTGTAATATTGCCGATAATTACCTATAGTTCTGCTGCAGAAATACAAAAGCTGCAATCAATCGTTGATGACGTCAAGCAATGAACCCATAAAGGACGATGTAATAAGTGGACTTCATTTCAAAAATAGTATACGTTTCAGTCATTGATTCCACTTATGAGAAGTGCAGAAAGAAACAATTTTTAAAATAATTTTCATTTCCAATTAAAAAAACGAACAATTTTCTGAAGAGGTATAAGTTCACAGAATACTAGGAATCATATTTATCTCTTGTAATGCAATAAGGATGCAGTATAAAGCCAAGTTGAGTACGAAAATAAAAGTCAGCAGCAGATCAGCACTAATTGGAAATGCTTGACTTGCCATCTTAATAATCCTTTTCTCTGCTTTCAACAGCAAAAAGACTAATTTGTGGGTTAATTAAAAAATAAGAACAACATCTGAGTGCAATAATTTTTGGATGAAGTTCTTTATTTTTGTGACCTCAATAAACCACAGAAAAATCGAGTCAAGGATGGAATAGTACTTATGAATGCAACTAAGGGCGTATAAATACAACATTTATATTGAAGTTGAGCTTAAGTATCTATTATTTGTTGGAAAAATTACTGCCTCTTGACTACAATAGACAGGAATACAGCAGTAGGATTGCTCAAAGTCATTATTAACAAGAAATTCAATTTGAAACAACAAATATTTATTATAGTGCTTAGTTATGGATTGAACTATGTCAACTTAAACTATTCAAGTTTCCGCGACATGATTCTGCGAAATTGGTATTTGAAATTTTAATCTGAATCAAATAAATACCGAAGTAGTCTTCACAAGAGGAAATCCGACAAGACTCCCACATGCAAAGGCGAAGGCCTTGCATGTTAACCTAAGCAATCCTACGAATCTACGAAGAACGTCAAAAATGTCAGAGAAACACAGTAAACATATGCAAATCAAATGAAATCTGATAAGTGAATTTCATTTCTGTACTATTTATAAATACGTATCTGCGTGCATTTAGACTTCATGAATTTCATTTTAATAAATTATGCCGTTTGCCGTTCGCCGTTTGCCGTTCGCTTTTCGGTTTCTAAAAATGTTGCGTATTTCTTGGGAATCCTTAAAGCATTCCCATGTCGTCGTCGCAGTTTTTCGATCGCATTCATTAATCTTGACTCAATTCAGCTTCACTTAAGTCAGTCCGTCAAAAAGGTTTAACCAACATGTGACGATATTAAAAGGACTTCGGCAGTATGAAACAAAATGAACCAAAACCCATACTCCCCGAAAACGCGACCAAGAGAAAGTATAGAGAAAAAGCCAAAAAATTAAAAAAAAAAATAATAATAAATAAATAAAATAATTTGCCAGCAACGCTTAAGCATGGCGGGCATTAACTTAACTTTTGATATATTTTACCATATCCTTTTAACTTTCTCCTTTTTCAGGCTTTTTCTGGCTTTTTCGGGCTGGCTTTCTGAAGTGAAAGGATGCGGCGGCTTTCATTATGAAATGCGAACACGTTTTGCGCGACAAATGCCTTTGCGTAGGCGAACGGCGAACGCCGAACGTTGGCAACTTTCCCATGTTCTTTTTGTTTTTTCCTTTTGGCAATTTTTATTTTATGACGTTGTTGTACGCGCTACAATCAGCATTACAGATAATGGTATTTACATGATATATTAGCATAGTTATCTGCCCTAAATACACATAGGTTAGGCTTTTTATTCATGCCTCTGTGAATTTGATGTGGTCACCTAAAGCAATACTTTCGATTGTATTTAAAATATATTCAGGATCAAATAAAATACAAATTTTTTTATACAGCGCTAAGCGCTAAACGCTAAGCGTTAAGCGCAAAGCAATAAGCGCTAAGCGCTTAGCGTTAAGCGCCAAGAGTTAAAACGCCAAGAGTTAAGCGCTAACGGTTAAGCGTAAAGTGTATGCGTTAAATGTTTAAGTACAATTATAAGTTTTCATTTTTTTGAGGTATGATTAGATTTAAATATTTAAAATATTGTATTTTATTTACATTTAATGAAATTTATTTTATTTTTATTTGTAATCAAATTTAGTTAGCACACTTATGTTGACCAACATTAGCTATAGGCCTAAGTGGATCCCTCTAGAATCGCCAGTATAACCTAACCTAACCTATCAAAAGTATCAAATTTAAATAATCTTTTGAAATGTTGAAAATACTTTAAAAATACCTCGTCGAAAACGTTGTTTTCATAAAATTATATTTGATTAAATTGTATTCTTTCTTAAGGAAGAAATCGGATATATAAAATTCATACACGTGTTTGTTCTTTGACTCTTTTCAAGTCAAAGAACATCACGTAAAATGAGATTTTTCAGGCAAAAACGCTTACCATTGAAATCTGGTCTACAAAATAACCATGTAAATTATTATATGTATAGGTATATATATTTAGGCGTCTATAAATTATTTTTTAACTTGCATTAGGTTTTTCAACTTGATATGAAGTAAGAAAAAGTTAAATTTTTAAAGTTGAAATATAAAAATAAAATACCACTGAGTTGGTTTTAACAACAAGGAAGATGAAGTTGACGAAACCGTTGATAGCCTCACAAAGAAATGAGCCGATACATACCTCACGAAATCCGGGTCTTACAGCAATACTCCACTTACAACATCAAATATGGTTAATTTTCAAAATGATTCAATTTGACGGTACAAATACTTAAGGTTTCTTGGTATAATAGATCAGAACTTGGATTGATGACTAATCTTTTAAATTGATATGAGTTGTGCTTTTAAGAAAAGCGAAAAGAGTAAGGTTGCTAGTAAATGCTAGTAACTAGCACAAAGTTATAAGCTAAGCATTTGAGTTGATAAGTTAAGCATTTGAATTATTATTTGCATCCCAAAACTAAGATATATGTATATGTGGTTGTCACCCTGAATAAAAATTACAGAAAATATGTAATAACTAATTCAACCGACTCTTCAGAACGTTCCGTGAGTTGGATGAAGAAGCCAACTCAGAATTGTGAAGACATAGGTATATCATATCAGAATATAATATGTTATATTAGAAGTGATACGATATATTGAAAGGCATAATATTGCACACAAAATTTGCCTTTAAAAATTTTCGCGCCTTTTAAAATTGCACCTAACCAAACACAATACCAGAACTACAATCTACTACCAGTTGTCGGATACGTCCACATCAAAATAGACTGAATATAATGATGATTTATTTAGAACAAACAAAATTATAAAATTGTCTGGATATCACGCTCATGGACAAAGAAGAACTCAAAGATTTTTTATTGATATTGACAGTAGGTCAACACGTCGTTCATAATATATAAAAGCAATAAAGAATATAATCATATGTTTGAAATAAAATCCGTGCTAGACTTGTCCTCAGCAAACTATAATTTTTTATAAGAAAAGTCACTTTTATACGCACCAGCAGTTAGTTTCCTATTTTGAAGTTAAATAGTTTATATTTTTCTAAAGAACAAGGAAAACATATTAATAAAATTATTTATATGGTAGATACATATGTTATGTGTGTGTGTCTATATATTTATACATTAATAAAAACAAGTTAACGTTAAATGAGCAGATACACATGTATCTAGTATCTTGCATGTATCTAGTATCTTGTATCTAGTAAACAAATAAAAACGAAAATTTCGAAATGAAAAATAAATATCCTCTGAAATTATAATAAATTCGCATGAAACAAAATGAAATAAAAATACAACTAAATTTAAAGAAAACAATTTAAAAATATTTACAAAATCAAGGACGAACCCTTTAAAATAGTTTCTGAATTGCAATGGTTTCTAATAGCAATGGTAAATAAACATCATGTACACGTATTTATTTGCGATCATCACGAGTAAATAATTAGAGCAGTAAGATTCACTAGAAGTCCACGAACGAGGAAAATGTCACCGACCTACTTCTGTTGTTTATCACTGTAAAGAGAAGATATTGCATCGTGACCTCAAAATCTATTGTGTATGTTGCTTGGACTTAGAGGAACTCACTAAATCTCACCTCTTCAACAAAAAGTAGTATTCCTCCTAATCCTCAATATTTTAGTTCATAATCGGATTTTGTGTATCAATCTTCTTCAATCTTCTATCGCTTATGTATTAGAGAAATGCGGCTTCACAGCATATGTTTCGCATCTCTTTCCGCTCTTTGCAGAGCCTGTGAATTCCATCGTGGTAGCTTAACCTACAATGTACTGATCAAATTATGTTCCAATACTCAAATTCCCTATATCTACTTAGATTGTAGGTCCCTTTAAGTATTTTAGAATGTCATTAATAATTATTATTTGTTTATTTATGTATTTATACAACATTGTCTTGGTTCATTGGCCAATGCAATAGAATATTAGATGTCGAATTGTCTCTACCTTATTCCTATTCCAGATAGGGGTTGAAATATTCCCGAGGTAAGGTATACCGGTAGTTAAAATTGGCTAAGTTGGAATTCATTTAGCAACAACCTGTACTATATAACTACGAGTATAAGCAAATGGATTTGCACATGAACATCGAAACAGCAATGAAGTCTGGTACCATGGGATGCAAATGCTTTAGTTGTCCTGAACTCGGAGTGACTTCCTCACGAAGTAGGAAGTTATATCTAAGCATATAGTTATTTCTAGAAAAATTTATTCCAAAGAGGCGTTATCCAGATAATGCGCCGATGAATTAAATCCACACAACAGGTCCCCATGTAAAATAGCTAGAACTCATGTATCTATCGCGGAAAGCTCCAAACAATACTAATTTCAAAGAAAGGTTGAGATGCTAACTCTAGGTGGGATAGAGTTCCTTCTGATTGAAATTCGATAATAACTTTTTTGTTGTTCTGTGCTTCACAAGGAGGTGACAATGAATTTGTACTTCTATCCGCATAGCTCTCTATTATATATTAAACTACGTAGCTTTGAATATATGGTGTAGGGTGTAAATAAATACTTTTATAAGCAGGGATGTTTTAATGTTGGCATTTAAGTTTTCTAAATGCCATCACATCTGTGATAAGTAGACATCACATCTGACGATATAATTTGTAAACGTTTTCTTGGAATATTTATTGTTTATTTTAAATTTTCATTGAATCTTCTTTTTTCATTGTTTCATTTTTTTGCATCTGTTATTGTTATTATTTGTATTTTTTATTTTCATTGTTGTTTTACTTACCGCATGTCGGCATATTTGTTAATTTTGTTCATATTTGCACGTTTATTCCGTTCAACATCAACGAGTGTTCCATAATAACGATTAGGATTGGAATACTGCACAGGAAACACAACTGGTTCCATATAGGTTTCAGAGTTGAGCAAATTTTGTAGATTATCATAGGCTTTGCCACGATATGAGGGAACTGAAAAAAGTTTAAGAGAAAATAAAGAGAAACGTTACAAAGGGAATTCATAAAATAATTGGACGAAATTCAGAATATATTTATTACTACAACAAGCTATATGTTACCTCTTTGTGCTGGCACATAGTCATCTATATCCTGCAAATCAGTATACACAATTGAGGGATCCAATTCATCGGTCCACATACCATTTGGCACCCCAGCCAAATTCGAAGACTGCCCCATTGAGTTCATTGAACTGACTGATGGCACACTCGCTCCTGCGGGCAATGTGTTTAAATATGGATTGTTGTTGTTGTTGTTGTAGTAGTCAGTATTAATGTAGCCATTATCATAGCCTACACCATTATAGCCAATGCCAACACCATTGGCAACAGTACCAACACCGGCGCCATATAAATACTGTTGTGATGGTATGCCACGTTTATGCATCAACGGTGGCACATCATCCACATAAAAGTCGTCGTTATAGAATTGCGACTGTTGTTGTTGTTGTTGCTGTTGTTGCTGCTGCTGCTGCTGTTGTTGTTTTTGTAGCAATTGTTGTTGTTCGAGTTCACGCTGACTAGCAGCGGCAGCAGCTTCAACCGCAGCGGCAGTTAGACCGGCCGCAATGGCGGTATTAAAAAGGTCTTCATTTGGTGGCATTGAGATGGCAGCTGCAACTGGTGTTACCATCTCGGTTTCCATTGGCTGTGACTGTGGGAATTGTTGCTGGTGTTGCTGTAATGTTTGTGACATTGGTGCGTTGAATGATGCAGGCACTACTTCAGGGCTGGATTTTTTATCTAAAGCATTGTTAGGGGGCACATTATTCAGAGAGGAAATGGGACTTGGCATGCCATTGTATATTTGTTCCTTCATGCTTAGATTATTAGATGACCTCTTAACTATGAGGGAGCGTGCGTGTATTTAAAGGAATGTTGAGTAGAGCGTAGTGCACGGAACATGAAGTACGGAAGAATATAAGGCACATGAAAAGGAAATAAAAAATGAGCACAATTAAATTAATTTCTTTGTGTGAATGCGTTTAAGAAAAGAAAGTAACCAACATTCCGAAATTCCTCTACTGTTTTATTATAATTTGTAAACTTTTATTTTTGTTACATTTTTCTATTTGTTTTGTCTTCTTCTTTTTGTGGGAATTGGCATTAATGTATTAGACTGTGTGCTTTTGACTTTAAATTCTCTTAGAAGAAAGCTTAAAAATACACAAAAGGAACTTCAGAGGTTTGCTTTCTTCGGAATTCAGCAACAGATGCAGTGGCAGCGGCAACAACGGAGGAGAAAACTGTGAAAAATGTGGTGAAAGTAAAAGAACACAAAAGGAGAAGAACCTTAAATGAAAATAAAAATAATAATTAGCCATAGAAAGCCAAAAATATTAATAATAATTTATTTTACAAGAGCAGCGACCGTACATTGACTCTGAAACAACAAGTGAACTGGAGAAAGGCCAACAAGTCATTAAGTAGAATCCACATTTCTACCGAAAATACCAACGCACATGGACTGAGAAGCAAGCAATTATTTACACATCTTTTAATGATAAAAAAAAGTCCTGTAAGTGTAAAGATAAATATATTTAGCACTACTTGGAACATCTATTTTGAGTACCTTCGTATCTATTATTATTGCAAGGTACCCATGTGAATTAAAAAGAGAATACAAAGGAAGCAGTACTGCCGCCTGAAGATAAAAAAGGATATTATCAAGCGAACGAAAAAAAATTTAAACAGAAATTAAAGCATCTGTACTGTTTCTATAATAGTTAATGCTAATATTTTGTGCATCTCCCGTCGTTCCCTTCATTTATTTATTCCGAATTTTATTTATTACACTATCTACACAATTTATTCTTCCAAAAGCACTGTGTGAACATTTAGAAAATAACTTCAGGTATTCTATGGAATATTATACCCAATAAAATCCCTTGTAAAATACTCTTATACAAAAAAATTAAATTAAATTAAATTAAATTAAATTAAATTAAATTAAATTATTGAAACTTATTCAAATATCATTGAATAATGGATTCTTAATAATAATAATCCATGATTTGGCAAATCAGTCAAATCAGAAAAACACGAAGTAAGAGAAAAAATATCTAATGGAAAGTGATTCTTTTCTACTTGCCAAAATTGTAGCTGTCATAATCGACAAAGTAATGCCGGTGCGGTACAAACCAGGAAACCTGATTCAAGATAATCCATGACGTATCCTAGACATATACTTTAAAATCCTCGCAAATAATTCATTTACATTGAATAATTGAAAAAATTAAAGCAATCATTCGATTGGAATTTTTAATGTATAGAAAATCTAATATATATAATTCCAATTTCTTGTCAGGAGAATAGCTTGCAAAAGAAATCCTCCTCACATTCTTTGGTTACTTGAACTAAAAATACTACCTCTATTATGGGAAACTTGAAAATGTTTAAATCTTTTGATATTTAATAAAAAATAAATTGAATTTAAAAACAATAGCAAACAAAGACACAACTGACAGTCGCCAGGAATGGGCACTAGGCTGCTTCCTCCAGTGTGGCAGGCTCCTGCTTCATTTTTTCACTGATAGAAGTTGGAGTTTATAATAACATTAAGAGTTGTTGCGAAAACAGTACTTAGAAAAACAATAACAAAATTATCGGTTGAAACCTTGTTGCCCTATTTTTTCCTTGTAAATGCGTCATATATCCTTTTTCAACATCGTTGTCCTTATTGTAGTGAATTTCATGAACAAACTGAGTGAAAACAAAATGCGAACTCAGCAGGAAATCAATTTCCGTTTCCTATTTAATATTATTGTTGTACTTGCTAGCGTAGTTATTCTCACTTATTGCGTGTTGTTGTTGTAGTTATTGGCTTCGCAAAATTTGACACACAAGCATGAGGACTGTGAAAGAAAGGTGGCAACGCTGATAAAGTTACTATGTCTTGATATTCGATTGCTGCTGACATTCAACATTCGACTTTTGACTTTGGGACTGTGCTCTGTTGACTGTAGATTGATGTATCACAGTTTACACTTCTTCTTGTTTGGGGCTTCACGCTTCGAGCTCCCTTCCATTTACTTACATTCATTATGCAGCTAAAGACGAAATTCCTCAGCAATTTTTAGTGTTCATCAACGTTTCACCATGAAAATCTATTCTTCTCTTCACAAGAAAAGCACTGAGGCGCCCACCTTGCGAATATGCGTAACAAAAATGTTCTTTCTCTTAAGCGATTTGCATAATTTTCCTTTCTTTTTTTATTTTTTATTTTCCTTTTAATAATGAAATATTTTTTATTTTTATGTTGATGGGAAATCTAATTTTCAGGCCAATTGATTTTAAAATTTTGTATGGAATATTTTGCATAGATTTGGACATATTGACTGTGATAGTACTTGTAAATTGTTCGAATATATAAACATTTTAAGAATTAAATAAATAGATTCTATAACGTTACGAGTATATACATTTTACAGTACACCATTTCAATTATTTAGAGCGAAAATATCAAGTTCATTCGTATGGATTTGGGTATAGTAGGATCAAGTAGGACCAAAGTGCAAAGGTTTTTGGTAAGATACTCAAGAGATGTGATCGACTAAAAATCTTTCTTCATGTTATTCTCTGAAGTTGCTATTATTACTTTCTGGAAGACGTTTTGAATCGATTGTAGGCATGAAAGAAAATTCATTAGAGAATCTGAAATCTACTATACTTCTATCAGTCTATAAGTAATGTATGAAGAATTGTGGCAAGCACCGGAATAATTGTAGGTATTCCATTCAATGCAGTGTTCTTGAAAGCCGAGAGAATAAACGTTGATTAATTTTTTTTCGTTTTGTCTTTGCATATTTTATTTAATGATTTTGGATGCTATTCACAAAGAATGTACCTAAAGAATCGACATTTGAGCATTAGTGCCATTACCAAGGAACAACAAAAAATACAATTATGTTTACATGTATATAAATATTGTACAAGGTTGACTACAATAAGCTTTTCGATGTATGGGTACAGTTCAATAACTTGAGTACAAAAAATTTTAAGGTCTCAATTTCCTTCCGTCAACCAGTAAAACGAAGGAAACGGAATAAAACGGAATGAAACTAAATTTTTCATGAGCTATGTCACTTAGCAACCAGTGAGGACAAATAGATCGCATATAAAATTCAATAATACGATAAAATAAAATATAGTTTCACAACTGGTGCCAAAGTTGGAATAGATGGTTGAAAATGTGCTGCGATGGCATAGTGTTTATTCGCATAGTGAGACCAGTTATTTCGCTCTGTTACTATCTATCTACATCATTGATATAAAACTCTTATTTCGTCATTTCATATGTACATTCCTTGCCCGACTAAGTCTTTAGATACCTTAATTGATATTGCACCATCAGTTTATCATTTGTTCTCTAGAAGTGACATTATTCCTGAATTCAAAATGGCTGAATCGGATCAAAATTAGTAAACAATATTTGAGCTATTAAAATTCTTTTTTAATTTAAAAAATATTCAATTTCAATTATGACTTTGGTTCGGAGTGCAAATATCGAAGAAACTTAGATTAACTGAATGAGAAGACTATATTTATGGAACACAAATTACTTACGTTATGTTATCAATTTGAATATCATGATAACTTAATGAAAAACAAAAAGTCGAAAAAACCATTATCATCTGAAGATTCAGCTGAGTATATTGTCAACTCGAAGCATACGTATAAGTCCACATAATTCCAAACTTATGTGCTGGCCGCCTGCTCTAATAGTTCGCAGTTTAGGAAAAACTATCTGTAAAATATATATTTAAAAAATAAAACAATACTATATCCTTGTAGTCTAAATAACTGTTCTCTGTCTGTTTTTTGTAAAGTATTGTGATAAGTAATGCACAAGTAATAACTTAAAAAATGTAAATTTAAAATTCAGGGCGATATGCCTGTTGAGATATTAATAATCTCAACACAGATTCTAAATATCCTGCAGTTATGAACTTCCACTTAAGCATTTCTGATAGATTCTTTTATAGCTTGAATGAACTGCTTCGGTATATGTTAAGATATGATAAGACGGATAATTCAAATCCTGCTTGCTTCTCAACTAAGGTCTTGAAGCAATCGTTGACCAAAGAAACTACTGTCATACAGATTCCAATTTGAGGTAAACTTAAGCACAAGTACACGGATAGCAGGAAACACGCTATTAATTTTGAGTTCAGTACACAGCAGCATCTGTCAAAAAGTCAACATGACCCACTTGCACCACAAGCCACATAATTTATTCGAAATATATTGTGCACTTGTATTGCTCAGGACATACCGCCATGCGTGTGCTCGCTTGCTGTTCAGACATGTCCTTGCTGAATTTCTCCAGCGTCCATCGGCCACATTGTTACTTTTATTTACCATTTCTTCACTGCATCCAGAAATTTTTTATTAAGTTATTGTTTCGGCACTCCAAAGTATTTCCTGTTAAGGCATGTCTCTGTCAATATTTATGGAACGCAACATGCTAGTGTAAGCTGTACCCATATGGATAGATTGGTACAAGGAAGTGCCAGATTGTATTGCCCGCGTACGTCAATGAATTATTTAAGATCCTTTATTGTTGTATTATTATTTGTATTTACACTTGTCTGCCGCCGAGCAATGCCCGTGCAGTGAAAGGCGCAGCTGCAAGACTTTCACGCGTAGGTCTATTAAATTGAGTGATTTAATACAATTATTTATCAGTTTCCTTATGACGAATATGTAACGCATACACCATCGAAGCCAAGCACAGTTCAGAAGTTTTCGAGTTCATGTTTTCCGTATTTACTCGAACTTTTTCGGTCACATGAAAGAAGACCGAATAAATTTATTATAATTAGAAATGAATTGAATTCAAATTTGATTTCGTGTTTTCAAACAAATTTCAATTGGAATTTTGTTTGCTTTCGCTATGAAAGCATTTCTAAAAATAATTTATTCCTGACCGACTGATTCGGCATTTAGAGCATTCACCATTCACATATTTGTGGCATAAATAATTTTGAGCATAATTCTCTGTATTGTGGTTTGTTGGGAGAGTGTCCGACTACGATGCGACTACGATTGGGTGTGAAAAGTTAGGCTCGGTTCGGTTGACCCCACCACCTCTTTTATACTCGTATTCACATTCATCATGCCTTCACAATAAATTATTATTATTTATTGTCCATAGACTCGCAAAAAAAATTTAGAGGAAACTTATACGAGTATATTCCACTATGTCAATGGCATCATTACTTTTTGATTGTATTATTCCCATTTTTTTGCAATGACTTATCAATTGTTCGTATATTTATTGTCCGAGCCTTATAACTACATCCCTCTTCGCCATTCCACCAGTTTACTTATTTTTAATTCCTTGTCCATTATAAATTTATGAAGTCTATTATGCATCCATTAGCTTCTTTATGGCTGCTTTTCAATTAGATGCTTTGGTTGGCTCAAAACTCCATTAGTTCAGCATAAAAGTTGTGGAGATAGGTATTTTTAGTTACGGAATGTTAAATCCTTTCAATTTGTTTAAATAACTGGTAACTGTGCCAGCCGATCCAACAGAAGAAGAGTAATTGTGCGTCAATCCGCATTTCTATGTTTTACTGTAAAACGCTTTTGTTAGTAAACTTAATTAATTATTATACTGAATAGTTGTGGAAAGGACCACAATAATGCTGGCATAATTAGTAAGTGCACGGTTATTTTTACAATATCAAATCAATTAGCGAATCAATCGATATATTATAGCTACCAAACAATGTGAGTATTATGTATCCCAAGGGGATTCTAATGATAAAAGTTAGTAATAGGATTTTATGTAAAATAATTCTCAGTGTTACACAATTAAGAGAACTTTCTAATAATAGATATCTATATTAAGGCTTTCAATGGACAATTAAATGCATCGACAAGGCAGATACTCTGCTGATGTATTGTGAAAATTGCATGATATTTAAACAAATAGAAGCGGACTTATGAGGTCGAAAGCTCTCCAGTATATCGATGAAACTTGTTGGATGGCGTCAGCGTTAACAAAGTCGTTGAAATACGTTTTTTCGAAAGGAATGTGGTCTTGTGGTTAGTCAGATACGTATTGAGTGTCTTTGACAGTTCAAATTCGATTGTATGCAAAAAAAGATCAATTACAAATGTCGATCGATGAGAAAAATTTAGAATTGTCAGCCAACTTATATGGATAGTTCAAGTGTTCGTATGTTTGGGAAATCGAATTTCAATAACATAATATATTGATAAAGATTTTGTCTAATCTTTGAGGAGAGATCACATAGTTTTGATGGAATCTGATGCTCTGAACGGTATAATTAATTCTCTGACACGGTATTCCATGGCTGTATCCCAAAAATTTCAGTACATATTCATGACATAAAACAAGAAAATCAAGAAAAATATGTAGTTTTACAAATAAATCTAGCTGACTACTTTGTTGAACACCGTTTTTAAGATGTTTTTAAGATCTTATCCACATTTTCGATACTGAAAAACGTAGCTTCAAAGATTTGAGCGAAATTCGTGTATCAGTTTCATAGTCTTCAAATTTCTCGATTTCTCCTTCTCTACTAAACATAATATATTAATATAAATGAATTAATTAATTAAATCTGAATTAAATATAGTGTCAATAGCTCTCAACTACCTCTTTTCCACATACTCGTAAAATGTTTTTAATATCAGGCATATGTAGCATTCAATGAATTTAACTCATATTCTGATCATATTTTGTGTACCACTGCAAATATGTTAAATACTTTCGGAATTATTGAAGGAACGTGTTTGCTAATTAGTCTACGTAAATGCAAAATCAGGCATTTCAATAGAAATTAGACTAATTGAGATCTAATACCGACTAAAGCTGCACTACGCTTCCTTTTGTTAGTTCTTCGAAGGACTTCGCTCTGCCGATAACAATTACCCAAACTAATTGACACATTGCGGGGTAAATACAAAGGCGCATAAATTATCTGTTGACCTAATTAAGTGGACTGGTGCAGAACAGGCAGGAGCGGCTTCTGTTACGTCCCATAAGCATAGTGAAAGCATAGTACGAGTACCGATACTTCAATTATAAATGTGCGAACGTGTGTACATATATATGTACAATGAAATTTTAATTATGTTCGTATTATGCATGCCTTGGTTAACTTAATGCATTATTGTTTCTTCAGTATTAAGATAAATTTTCATGCTGCTGTGATGAAACTCTGCAGGATTTTTCTGGATTATTAAATTGGAAGCATACTAAAGCCGAAGCAAAATAAAGCAAAACAAAACAATAAAACGAAAACGAAAACGAAAACGAAAACGAGAACACGACAACATTACCATAAAAATTATTATATGTATATATAATAATTTACACGATGATAACGAATCTATATAAGTCAAAGGTGAAAATCTTAACCCTTCTCTTTGTTTTGCTTTTATTTTCCTCTTTAATGGTTTTCTTTTGTTTTGTTTTGTGAAATGGCGGTGGGATTAGCTTAGTTAAAGATTGAGTATTTTATATGCTAAACTGTTCAAGGGGACCCCATAAAGTGGACCTCAGCAGTCAAGCAGTCAACCAGCCAAACAGTCAAGCAGACACTGTGGCACTCAAGTTTCTAAGCATCTCAGCAACCGAACACCTACGCAACAATCACTTTTCACAAAAATGAAAAACTTAAAACGGTTAAGCACCATTTATGCAGAGCACTGAAGTTCGTCATGCTGCAGCGGAAAGAAAACATTTAAGCAGGTATCCTTAAGAAAAAAGGATGTATACAGGTTACTTGGGATGGTGCTGGTTGCCAGGATTCACATTATATTGCAATTACATAAATGGGAGATATAAAATGGGCGATATTGAAACAAGCAGAATTTTTTAAGGTAGAAAATAAATTAAAATTCCTGCAGGACCATCATTCTATCGCAACCTACGCAAAACAAAACGTTTTTATATGCAATAAACAAATTTTTTACTTAGAATCACCAAAATATTCGTCAGCTCTGACTAACAGCCGCATACTCTTCACCCTATATATGACTTTGATAACAGTCAGAAGCTGTTGTATACTGGGTAGTGGTACCACCATAGGTAGTTAAATTTTACAGAATTGTGATTCAATCGAACCAAATATAGGTATAAGCAGAACTTCTTAGTTTACGAAATTAGGGGTACAAATATTTCCCAATATATTGTATGGCACCATTTGACTCATGCAATTTATTTTCTACAGGTTCAGTGTATGTGATTAGTTGTTTACAAGACTAACTATTTGTTAAAACGAAAGTTTTTATCTTGGACATTCATTTTGTTGAACTAAACAACAAATTACGAAATTCAAATGGTTTTATAAATAATTTTTATCTGATACGCTTCTGACGACACTTCTTAGCTGTTCAGCGCCCTAAGCTTTTAAAAATCTTTTAAAGGGACCAACATTAATTCCTCTACTGAATATGCCTCTAATTTTTGTGTTATTCCCCAAAAACAAATCAATAAAATTGTACATCGGTTACAGATTTCACCGGAGTTTCACAGTGCTTGACTAGCGTAACAAAGACTTTGACTAAACAAAACACTAACCACTTAGTGTTCTGACAAGTTGGTAGAATTCTTTTATGCCCTTTCAATCTAAACATATTCCTGCTCTCAGTCCAAAATTTTTCTTTGAACTAACTATTACGAGATGATGCTCCCATTCTTACTGCACTAAATCCATTTTCATATCCACTTATTGATGGAAAAATTACATGAAATAATTTTTGAAGTGCTTGTTATGGGTGAAAGTACTCAGTGTTTACCACCAAGTTGAATGGTAGGTAGGGTACCAAGTTGAGTAGAGGTAAGTTACTTTGATCTGCCTTAGTAGTATCAGATCTTTTGCACCCCAGCGGTAGACCAATATATTAATTTCATTAAGAGCCATTGAGGAGTTTTCCGTATTCAGCCGAGTTTGTTAGTATTGTAGTGCTTTTGAAGCGTCGTCTACTAAACCTGTTAGCAGTAGAAGACTAATTTTTACGAAAAAGCCTAATACTCTAGTACTCACATTATAAGATTTTGCTTTCCTTAACCATACTTCTATATTTATATTCTAATGAACGTTAACAACGTATCAGTGTTCCCTTGATGTACTGTCACATATCTGCCTGAAGTAAAAATAGGGGGTAACGAAAGAATCCATTGAATTAAAGAGGAAAAATCTGCAAAACATTGCATTTCTTTGAGTGCGCAGTATTTGGTGATCAGATTGACTTGTGTTGTTTGTATTTTCATGCTTTATTGCTGCTTTCAGCCGATCACATTTTCTGTGTTCGCTGCGTCTATGACAAGTAATTCAGGCTTTTAACAGGAGTGGGAAAGATCTGAAGAAAACCTATTAAATTAATAGAGATACTCGTATTAAAATTATACGGTTGATTCTGCTCTTTCCTTACCAGTTAAGCGGTCAATTCAATATATTATCTTACTGCAAAAAGTTCAACTTTAACTGCAAATAATCATTATGTAGTGTATCTCTTTTCCATGATTATTCAAACCATACCTTTTCTTGAATTTAAATTCCTAGTAATGAGCAATCAATATACATATAAATACAAAAATAAATTGTCAGATCCCTGTACAAAATTTATTGGTGATGGAGACTGTATTATATGCACTCGCACCTTCTTCGAGCCTAAGAAGTTGCTAAATTTTTCCACAAAACATATGTTGATGCCTTTCATTAATTTCTTTTTTAATTTCTCTTTATTCATTTTGATTAACTTTCAGAATTTTATTATAATTTCAACTGAGTTTTTCCCTTTTCCTTTCCCATATATTTTGAATTTAATTTAAATATTGCTCATTCAATAAAAATCAGGGTTGTTATGGCAGCGAAATGTTGTGCGCAAAGATTGAAATCTTAAAAGCACAAGGAGTATGGAAGCAGAAGGGAAGTACAATATAATAACGTAAATGAAATTAAAATATATATGATTAATTGAGAGTTAAGGCTGATGGAATTCCAATCTTAATGGCAATGGTTATGGTTGTGAAGTGGCAGTGTAAAGAAAAATATTGCGTTTAAATTGATAACTCAATTGATCTGCTTGCGGACCACAACCTAATTCAGGATGCGTAGGTGCAATAGCAAAGGCTTTGATAAATGCCTATATTTTGCCACTGCAAAATTAAATTCAAATTGAGTTAAGCAATTCACTGTAGTTTATAAATTGCAATTTATTTCTATACACTTCACATTGCATCCTGATTTCTCCCTTCAGTTGCAGATTAAATATTTTGTGAATAAGAAAAACTGCTAGATTAAGGTTAATCACAGTTGCAGGGTTGCCAGCTGCATGTAATTTAATATCACATAATGTCCCAATTGTCCCAACAACTGTAACAACAACACAAGTAATTAAAAATCTTATTTAATTAAAAATAAAGAAAAGACAAATAGATAAAATATATTAATTAAAATATATTACTTTAGAATTTATATAGTAATTTGTACAAGTAAGTATTACCAATTTTTGCTTGACACGCATGATATGGACTCTCTGTTAAAAGTTCGTTTAGAAGGATGGCATACCTTAAGTGAAACCATTTACTAGAACATTTACTTATCTTACCACTGCATAAATTAGAAGCTGTCAGAACGAGTCTTAAGTCACTTAAAGCACTTAGGCACTAAAAGTTAATATATCTGGATGCACAACCAATCGTCAAACTAAGTATATTGCGGACGGACGTTAAAATTTTATGGGCGAAGCAACAGTTATGACGCTTTCACTTAAATCGCTAAATACGCATACATAAATACTGACAACAAATTTGCCAGTCTTTTCTGTTTGGAAATAAAAATTACATATATACAATAATTGTGTATGAACGTTACTATATGTACGGATATATCTGTATAAACACGTGTGCTGATATAATTGCTTTTTTATTGCTTCGACTTGGTTTATGTGTTAACCGCAAAGGCGTGTGGTGTTGCGGCGCACATATTGCGTCCGCCCGGAGATATGAGTGTTGTTTTGTATTTTCGGTACTTAATCGATTTTAATTATAACAAAATTATAACAAATTTAAACTTGACTACGAACCATTGAAATATTAAATTTTAAGATTATCTGCACATAATTAATATTTAATTACAGTGAAATTTGTATGTTAATATGAACACACTATTTTATGATATAGTGCAATTAAAGAATAACTGTAAATATATATATCTTCAACAATCAGCTGAAATAAAAATAAAGTTCAATTGATTTGCAATTTACATTAAATTACTTTGGGTCAGCTGATTAAGGTGTGCTAACTCTGAGCTTCAAATTTGGCAGGGCAGGTACAAATCATTTACGAATAATTAAATTAAAGAATTATTTTCAAGACCACTGATGATGGGTATTTGGTAATACTCGAAACAGCTGTAAGGTCAGTCAAAAATTCAATTAATTAAAATTATATAAAATAAATTTTTGTTGTTGTAGTCACTGTTCGAAAAACCTCTTTATCTAAAAATCTCCAAAATGTATTAGAATTGTAGTAATTTGCTCCTAAAAGACGCAAATTTCGAAATTTATTATTAAACAACACTGTTTTGCCTTAGTGCCGGGGCACAAATACGCCGGCTCTCATGTCGGAGTTTGAACGGCCATATTGTTTTTTCTCTCATTCTCAAATTTAAAATTTGCATTGAAAACAACAACAATTGTACTCATGCCGTGTCCGAGACACTCTACATACATTGGCCCTAAGCAACACAGCCTATTTTATAATCCGCTAACATTCTAATTATTACACTATCCGATTTTTTGGAAAGATATATAATTTTGTAAGTACTGTACACAATTATTATAAAAAAATATACTAATAAATTAACATTATTACAGCCTCTATGAGTTTTTTCTTGCTGGTTATTTTTGGTAGCAAATTTACATTTCCTTTTAAATTTTGGCACAACCAAAAAGTACCAAAAAGTAGCAAAAATACGAAATTGGCAATACTGATGTGAGAATCTACATAACATGCATTTTCGCCATAGCCTGAAAGAGCCAATTTACCGTGCTTGAGACGCTCTATATAACATCCCCCTAGAGGCAATTCGTCAACTTGAAAACTCCTTCATTACACAGCATTGGCAGTTGTAATTTTGTTCGTTCTATTACTTATGATGTGTCAAAACGCTATTGTTATACCAGAAAAAAATCTATTTGTGATCATTAGAGGAGTTAACAGTTTATTAAAAAAAATTTTAATTTGTTTCGTTGCTGTGAATGGATTGACAGATGAAAACACTTTTTTCCTAAAGCGTTCTGATTAGTCTAGAGGTTCATAACTGGATTAAGAAAGGTCTGTGTTTGCACTTCAAATTAATTCGCAGTTTCTATTTGAATATATTATATATCACAACAACGCAAATTGTGGATATACGTACCTACACTATAAAAACAATTCTGAAAGTCTTAGAATCATAGCTATGTTTATAACAAATTTGTATATATATATTTATATACTAATAAGTATGTACGTATTTTTATACAGAGGGTCTTATTTCAGACAACTATTTATATGGGACATGATTTCACACATCGTACAAAAAATTAATATTCCCATCCAAACGAACCTTAGCGGCAGTGTAGGAAATACAGTGTAGAAAATAGTTATGCTCACTTCCCTTACAGACAATGATTTGAGATTTGATGAATGAAATGATTAGCAATATTTGTTCGTTATATGTACAGCCTAACCGCCTTTCGAACTAGATTTAACCACAATTTAAAAAAGCTGCTCTCATATATCTCAGCACAGCTATTCAATTTTTGAAAGTATCCCAGATAAATAACATACTTGCTTCGAATGCCTTACTTCATTTTGAAAGTTTACATAAACGATCATTTTGTATAAAACAATTATTTATTTTGACTTTAGATTAAATTATTAAAATATACATGAATATATAAATATTAATTGATATATGCAATATGTACCCATTCTGAGTACTGTTACACACTGGAACTTATATGTTAACCACGCAAATTTTCCGCTTGTCCCTTACCTCTGTGGGTGCCCTGTCGAAGCACTAAGGTTTATGCACGGTTAATTAAACTGAAGGGCATAACAGCTCATTTAATTTGATTGAATTTGTTTATTGCTTGGAAACTGTTAAAAGGATTTCAAGCACTGATAAATAAACCACAACCAACCATTAAAGGAACAATAACAACAACAGCAGCAACTGTGACGGTCACAATAATTGCAATTGAATTTTATTTGCCCTCGGGTTTATGTTATTTCTCGAAAACAGGAAGAAATTATTTTTAATTATCATCTACGTCTATGTGGAATAGGTTGAGTGATAAACAAAAAATAACTTTCTATATTTATGTATATTTGCATACAATAATGTATTTATTCAATTGAATGCCAAATTGTGGTCACAGAAACTTAAGACCACATCAGACCGTAAGAAATCGGGTGACAACTTTGGAACTGCCAACACATAATACTTATTAATTTCATTTGTTTAATCATACAACCTAACGAAATGAATTAAAACACGTTTTGTCATTGCCCCTGTCCCCTGTCAAACACAGCTTCTCAACACATTTCACTTTCGTCACACTCTATATATTGGTGTAAAGACATTGTATGATCCACAGTACATATATAAAAACTGATCAGATTCGATTATTCTGCAAACATATACAGACCACGCAATCAATAGTTCACCACAACATAATTTCCAAGTGTTGAACTTTCATGAATGCTTCAATATAGCAACCAAGGGTGCAATTATTTATGATAATTAAATCACAAAGATAGCAACAGTCATATGTTATAATTAGAATATATACTGCTTAAATTCTTAGCTCCCTATTTATGCTTTTTCTCTCACTGTCTTATAGTCTCGACTTTAGTTTTTGTTCGATGCGCTAATTATTTCGTTAGATTGTTTCTATTGTACTTCTCTTTCTTAAGACTTTCTCCTTAATTCGGTAATTAATTGTTTCTATTGAAGCTCAACAACCTAAGTATTGTCCTTGTACTGTCAATTCAATTAGGACGTGAATTCTATCCAGTTAAGTTATGCACAATGGCAATTAATCATCAACATGTCCTTGCATCTTCTTCAGAGTTCTGATTAAACAATTCACAATTCATTAAGTTGTCCAGGATGGTCTTGTTCAGTCAAAGTGGAACGATCATGTGTAGCACTCACCACCCATGTTTTAACTGTTACATACAGTTAAACCCTGTAAGACTCTGTAAACTGCAAATTTACAATGACTTCCTATTTTTTCAATCAACATGCGATGCTTGTTTTTTTTTATATTTTCAACTGAAGTCGGTAGATGAAAGAAGTTATTAAAATAATTTTCCAAATAATAATAGGTAAAAATGGATATATGTAACTTTCAGTCGATAACTTTTCTTACGCACTCTGCACACTATACTAATGTATATATATACCATATATATTATACTATATATGTTATTATACATTCAAGGTATGTATTGCAATAAATTCCACATACAATAGTTGTGGCGTAGGCCTCAATAACTAGGCAACAATAAACAAGGTAAATAAATTCTATTAGGAACAATACCGGCTCCAAGCTTAATATCGATTATCTTATCAGCTTTTAAATAGCTTTTATAATTATCGTTTCACATACATAAATATTTCAGTCCGGAAGATATGTACTTGCTAACGATATGTACTGGGTGATTGTCGAAATCTCTGTTAATCTCAGGTAAATGAGTGTTGAAAGTTTTATCGACCATCGTACAGTTAAACCAATTTTTATATCAAATTGTGCTGTCGAATCCAGAAGCGTTTGATGTGATATCTTTTCAATTCTATCAAATCCATTGTAGGCATCGACAAGTAGTGATTTCATGATTTTATTTTACTAATAGAAATCAAAATC
The DNA here is from genome assembly GCF_002237135.1 of Teleopsis dalmanni. NCBI lineage: Eukaryota > Metazoa > Arthropoda > Insecta > Diptera > Diopsidae > Teleopsis > Teleopsis dalmanni. Next base: position 18,675,995 of record NC_051848.1, read on the forward strand.
ATATTGTTAGTGTATTCTTTTGTTAATATAAAGGAGTAATAATCATGGCAATAAGTAATTGGAAAACAAGAGTGATAGAATGATTTGTCACCTTGTGTATGATTAAGCGCAGTGTTATTGGGTGTGTGTTGCTATCAGGGAAGCGATTATTACTATTTTAGGAATAAGTGCTTATACATCGACTTATAGGGATTGGATAATTATTGTGTACATTGGAAAAAAATAAATGACATAAAAACAAATGTTTTCATGCATAATATAGCAGTATTCAGCTGCTTTTCTTCTTGATCTTGAATTTGCACTGATTTTAAACCAACTCTTACTATAATCGGTACATTTCATTCTTCAAACAACTTCTTTTAGTTAGCTTCCTTTAGCATTAATTATTTGACTTGTATAATAAGTCTGTAGACTGGCATGATTCGTGGTGTTTCCGACTGTCTCCTTTTTTTGTTTGAGTCTCGCGCTATAGGGAGTGACTCCAAAAATATCTTTTATTTTGAACTATTCTGCACAAATTTTTTGATTGCGCACGTCCTCTTTGCTCTTGTTCTCGCTGTCTCTGAAACGGTCCTTTGCATCTAACGCGTCTACTTCGTTCGGACGCATTTGAACCGCATTCGATTGAAAGCAAACTCCCTATACAATCGTTTGCTAGAATCTTTTTTCTGGGTTTGCTAAATGTACTATGTATTTGTCGTTCCTAAAACTAGTCTCTGCTCCATGCAGTAAAGTTGATTTGACGACTATGTTGAAGTTTGCCAAAAAACTGTCGGTATGCGTTTATTGCTCTTGCGAATTGGTGCTTTCGACATAATCGACATAAATGTGGGAAACTATTACTTGGTCCTATAAACGAAGAAATTTCTACATACTCTGGAAAAAAACGGATAATCTAAATAGCTTGAATTATTAAACATACTTTAATTGGATGTCCAATATGTCTTTGTACGTATATACTACATACGTCTTTGGTTCGAGGATATGACGTTTCAAATATTTTTCGAAAATTTTCTATCATTTTTCGAGCAAAGTCGTTTATTTAATATTTTTTTAAAGCCTTCTTAATATATCAATATCTCATTATTTGTTCAGATTTTTACGGAAAAATTTTTGATCATTTAAAAGTAGCTGTTAATTATTTATTTTTCTGTTATTGCTTTCACAACTTTCATTCCATAGTGACAAAGCCTCTACTGTCGATTTCTCCAGCTGTTCCGTTTATTTGATTCCAAAGGCAATAAAAAGTTATTAGTTTTTTGGCGTCAAGTGTATGCAATAAAAATAGAAAAAATCGACAATTATCTTTAAATATTTCTTATTTTTTTAGTAATTCAATTGTATAGACAGCAAAGTCACAAAATGGATAATAAAGAAGAAATGAGTGCATAATAACAGGAATATTCAAAATTGACCAAGTACGAAACTAATTAGGGCTGAACCAATCTTTCTCTATACCTTCTCTATCTGTCTCTTCGGTAATTCTCGGCTTCTGTTCCAAGAATACTTTTAAGTTTTCCTTTGAATAAGTATGTATGTTAGTCCATAAATAGGTAGGACTGCTCCTTTGATAGTTAGTTTTGCATCATCTCTAACTTTCTATTTTCACGCAAGCCATAGACAGAAATGGCAGTTACTCCGTTCAGCCCAACAGTCCGTTCAACTGAAATATGCTTGCCCATAATTTGACCTCTTTAAGTTCTATTTTCTTTCAATATGTTTTCTAAATAAATATTTGTATGCATGTATATATGAGTGTATGAGTATATATATTTATTTGCAATTTCTATTACGCAAAGCAAAAGAAGTTCTCAAAATTGGGTCAAAAGGGTTTCTGAAACAAACAACAAGCAACAAATTAAAACAAGTAGAAGCTGCGAAGCCCGGCGAATCCCGGCGAAGGCGCTCTATTGTTAATGTTGTTCACGTTGTTAGCATGAACCATGGACGTTTGCAATCTTACACCAGAAATATTGAAACTTGGGACACGTCTTAGGCTCTTAATACAATTTTCACTTTTTATTTTCGACTTTGATAATAACTTTTTACCTCAGCTCTTTAGCTACTGGTGAAGTGTATACAAAACCCATTAGAAGTGCGACGCGTTATCCTGTACATATTTTCCTAAGATATTTTGAAAAGTTTATAATCATGAAAAACTTTGCAAATATTAATTAAAGTTTTATGTTTTACTCGGTGCTTAGCAGCAATTTCAAAGCAAGAGAAAAATTCAAATCAAGTCTAATGCATTGAGTGTACTTTGAAGTACTTTGGCTAGCTTTGCTTAATTAAGTAAGATAAGGATTAAAATTAGTAGTATTTTCAGCTTTACACGTAATTTTCTAATACACAAAGATTTTATAATTTTAATAGTCGATGTAACAATAAATAAATTTACTTTAAATGATCGATTGATAATTTTCGCTACTCGCAATAGTCCACCCGAAATCCGAATTAATCCTGTGGGAATATCTTCGAGTAGCCACTTTGAGCACAAAATGCTACAGTAATTATTTTATTATTTTTTTAATTTATTATTTTTTATTTATTATGTGTTTTTTACTTAGCTTTTGTGAACTTTTAGTCAGCTAAGCATCAAGTATCTCGAACGAAAATTGTACTGTGATTCTAATTATGTTTTACTAATACAAACGTGTCCTTATCATGCCTGTTCTACTGTATGGTGCAGAAACTTGGACAGTTGCCAACAGTGATGAGAAGGCGTTAGGAACATTCGAGAGAAAAATTCTTCGGAAGATCTATGGTTTCTTATGCGTTGGCTACGAGTATCGAATTAGATAGAACGATGAGCTGTATGAGCTATACCGCGACATTGATATAGTTAAGCGCATAAAAACTCAGCGCTTTCGTTGGCTTGCTCGTGTCGTGCGAGTGGAAGCAAGTGCTCCAGCTAGAAAGGTGCTGGATTCGAAACCCACAGATGGAAAATGCGATACAGGACGTCCGTATCTTCAGTGGAAGGACCAGGTGACCAACGATTTGTGTGCGCTCGGTACTACCAACTGGCAACAGCATGCAACTAATCGGGCTGGCTGGTGGAGGCTACTCGACGCGGCTAAGGACGACCCACGACTGTAATGGATAACTAAGTATATAAATATGTAATACAAGCGCAAGTTAAAATGTCGCTGAGAAAGATTATTTTTTTTGATTCATTAATTGTTGTACCTAAAAAAAGCTTTCAAATTGAAAGATTTGATTCAATAATTACTTCACTTCTAAGAAGTTGGTTCAGTGAATTTTAGGAAATGAATTTTTTCGACTGTTTCGTTATTTCGGGTGCTACCTAATGAATCCATGTTTTGTATCCAGTAATAAATCGTTGCAAATTCATTATCCATTCAGTTAGATTAGACTAAAACACTCATCTTACAGAAACTCACATCCGTCGAGCAGTCAAAATCGTATTATCCCAATTGAACATAGACGGACATTTTTTTGGTAGTTTGCTATATATATTGTTCAATAGATTTCAATAGAGGGCCTTTCACTGCACATAGCTCACCTTTTTTTTGTTGTGAATTAATACGAATATTGGTTTAGATTTCATATTTTGTTAACTTTGGTTCAATTGTATTTCGAATGGAACCACTGAATTAGGCATAAAACCCTGTTGGATGTTGCTTAACAGCAACTAACGTGACATCTCACTAAGAGCGTCTATTGATGATTGCTTGTAGAAAATGTTGACTTCCTTTCATAATCCAGTGTTTAAAATAATTTATAATAAACTATGTAAGTGTTATCCCATTGTCAAAGTATATAAAGTGATCTATGAATATATGTGTATTATTATTTTGTGTGTACTTAAGGCAGAAATATTTTTGAAGAGAGAATATACAAATATATTGAAAAAACAATAAGCATGAATTTATATTATAAATCATTAATCATAAATCATAAATAGTGCTCATATTTCATGAGATTTACCTCTATCAAGACTTGACTAAATTATTGTTAATTTAGCATTTCATTATCCCTTTTATACATATTTTCCTTTAATCAAAGTTACTTGGTTCTAAATCAGTTGATTTTGCTCCAGTTAATACACTTTATTTTCACAACCCGTTTTTATTTTAACTTTTAAATAATATTGAGAACATAAATATTTGCATTTACTTTTCCACAAATGCCGCTTAAGATATTTTGCAAAATATTTTAGTTGAGTCGATTGGAATTCTCCGTTATTCAATATTCCCTTTTTAGCACAAATTTATGAACAACGGAATGTTCTTAGTATACCCTTGGTTTTTTGTTTTTGTTGGTTTACGAGCACATCCTTATGGACTGCTCTAACGTTCCGTCGAGCATTACCGCAAAAGCTATGAAACCGCAAAAGCTATGAAAATATATGAGCGCTCAGTGTACCGCAACATCTCTGCAAGTTTTGCTTCCCCCTTACCTCACCGCAAAACGTACCCGTGATGGACACAACTTGTTGCTGCTTTCTGCAGATGAGTGAGCGTGTGTAGGTCTGTGGCTATAGTTGCGGATGTATTTACATATATAATTTTATGAATCGTTGAATGTTTCCCATGAATTTCTGTTAACTATGGTCTGACATGTGTTGTTATTCGTAACAATTTTTCGATGAAATTCTACATGAAGTGGTTTCCACTAAATTCTTTATTTATGTTATTTTATGTAGTTGGGAAAAATGAACGTTAACTGCGGCGAGTGGGTTTGTGGATGAAAATCTCTGCACTGGAGGAATGCAACAGTAAGGGAATGTGCCAACAATATTTCGAAGTTTTTTATGTTATGAGAAGTAATTGGTCAGCATATGGTCAACACAACCAATATATCCATATTCTCACACGCCAGAGCGGCCATAATGAGTAGGCGGTTATAGTCGTACTACTATACTATACATGTATAATATTACCACATCTGTATACTAGATTTTTCTTAGATATAAGTCGATCAGTTAAAATTAATTTTGACGATTTTACTTTTTAATTATATAAGTGTATTATTAAGTAGTTTTTTTGTCACAAGTGACGCGTCTTATGACGAAAAAAAACTAGAAGAGTTCGAACAGTAATAAAGAAACAACAACCACAAAAATTTGATTAATTTATTGAAATATTGCTGACATACAACGCTGTTTCGAGTATTGTCATCATCGGTGATCTTAAGAAATATTCGAATTTTTATTTAATAAGTTTAGAGTCTGTAGATAATTTGTTGGACTGCAAGTGCCAGGTTTCAAACTCGTGCCTGTCGAAGTAGAACAGACGACTAATCGTATTTTTCCACAACTAGCCCAGGCTGCACAAACTTTCAATGCTCAAGTTTCGAGTTCCAAGTTTTTTGTCACTTTATTTGTAAATTAACCAAAGCACTAACCATGATTTTTAAATTAGAACGAGCTTATAAATTGCAGCTTTATTTGGAAACACAGTCCCCTATCCTTATTTCAAAACTGTTCTTTTGTAGAGACATCTGTTATGCATATTTTTACTTACCTACTGTATACAAAGCGCTTCCCTGCGGAGAGGGGAAAAGAATACTCCCGCGGTTAGGATTGCCTGTCGTAAGAGGCGACTAAAATCCTCCAGTGCCAGTCTGGCACTTATGCAAGAAGTGCAAATGGTAGTAAGTTAATGCAGCCTAACTTGCGACATTCGACCAGAAATGACCGATCTGGTACTATGGGGGTCAGTGGCCCCCAGCCACATTTTATACTTTTGTTTTTAAAAACAAAAGTGTAAAATGCATTTTTCATATAAGGTGGTTGTTTTTGTAATTTCATAAAAAATATATTAAAAAGCTGATGTTGACAGTTGTACACGCTGTTAAAACTTAGACTTTCTTATGACACTTTCTTATGTATAAAAATCAGTTGGCCCAAATAAGTTTGCAGGTTAGGGTTTAATAGAACTAAAAACTCATTTTTTATATCATAGGCAGATCATTTTCAGCGACAGTGTGTTTGAAATAAAAAATACATAAACTGTCCGTTAAATGTATTTTCACACACAAAAATAAATAGTTTGGTCTAGTTCATGATCTGAAGATATAAGTGGACCGTATAGTTTTGAATATTAGTCTGGCATTACAGTTACCATCAATGGGGATCGCTACAGAAATGCAACATTTCGACTGTAGCGACAAGTGGTTTCGAGATTCGTGATTTAATAAGTACAGAAGTAAATGGAATTATAGATTACAATAACCCTAGACTCTCTGGACATACCAAACCGAATCAGAGTAAATCATTCTAGTCTTATAATATTTTAAAGATCTCTAAACTTAAACATTTACTCAGCTAATTTCTAAACTTAATTCAATGTTCATATGTACTCGATACGATAATAATGATAAATTAACAAATAGTTTGCTCTTCGTCATCAATAGAACATTACGTATTAAACAAATTGGATCAAGTTTTAAGAATTGATATTTATGGATTATAAAAAAACATATGTTCCAGGCTCGGGAATTTTGATGTCGGAGAACTCGAGACACCGATCCGCTCGAAAATATCGCATTTACTGCGTCATACGAGTATATACATATTTCTAAAAGCTAAGTAAAAAAAACCAATATAAAGCAATTTCGAAATCTTCGAGTGGTTCTAAGTTAAAAGTGTTCTTTCCAAATATATAAGTATATGCGAACTGCTCGAGACTCAGACGATTTCTTACAGAGAAATTAGTCTTGTGCATGCAAACGTAGTTGAGGGAAGTCATCCTTGCCTTGCCAATTGTCATATTTTTGCACATCTATTCGTACATATTTCCCAAACCTTCTCTTTTTCGCAGATGGCTAATATATGTAGTCTGGTATGAAAGAAGTGTGTATGTTATTTGAATTATTTATTATTTTTAAAACATGTAGAGCAGCCCTCGTATATGAGTTGTTTTGTATTACTACTATTTTTTTTTTGATTTAATTTTTTTAACTATATGTTATTTATCTATCATTACCTATAAAGTAATGTAAATTCACTGGTCTTGTTTATTGAAGGCTTTGTGAAATACAATATTTCCAAAATTAAATTCTGCCCTGTTCGCTGACTTAGCGCACAGATGTTGCAATTCCCATTTAATTCAGATAGAAAAATTTATGAAAATAAAAATCAGAAATTATTTATATTTATATTTGAAAGGCAAAGAGTCGAGCGTAGTTTGGATACTTTGTCGAACTCCAATTTTTTCGTTGGTTTTCATGGAAAAATTAATTTGTGAAATGTACTAAAAGTTGAACTAAAAACACTCCCCCCGCAACTTTGACCCTTTGAATAGAAATTCAGTTCCACACGCAATCAGATTTGGGAAATTAGTTTTGCTTTATTCTTCACGTTGTTGTTTTTTCGTTGAATTTGTGCCTGCAATAAGCTCAATTTCACTAGCAAATTACATCAAATTGTATATATATATATACGTGTTTATGCGGAAAATTGAAAAAAGATCTTACTTTCCAACAACAACAATAGCAGAATAAAAAAACGAGTGAAAGTTTTACAACAAAGTTAATTTGTTATGAGTAAAGTCAGTCTTAAAGTACCGCATAATATCCTTGTGAAATGCTAATGCATGGGCGTATATTTATGTTTAAATTGCTATGTTTGTTGATGTTCGTGTATGTCCTTAAGTGCTTATTGAAGTGTGCATAAATGCTTTGGGTTGCATGTGTTTTGTACCGATTTAACACCTACGCACTGGGTTCCACAGCAAAGTGCCGTTCTTGACTGAGCTCTCTCTATTGTTGTGCTGTTAGCATAAGTGAAGTGAAGTGAAGTGTCTGTGTCTGTGCCTGGGTCTGTGTGTATGTCGTTGTTGTTTCTATTCCCCTATTACTACGGTCGCTTCCTCTGCTTCAACAATCTCAACTGCCTCTGGTAATTGTGTCCTTCTTCTTCTTCAATGCTGCTTCTCTTACGTTGTTATGTACTATCAATGGTTCCACCATGAGCTTCGCACACGGCAGCAATGAAATGTAATATTATCAGAGTACATTTACGATAAAGTGGTACATAAAGAAAAACAATACATGAATATTGTTTAAAGAAAGCAACAAAAACCAGAAAGGCATTTTTTTAAAAGATTTTGCACCGCCACAAGTGTGGCTCGTCAACACTTTCACACCTTTCCTCACCCACACGCTCCTTAATATACGTACATTGTAATTCTATGAGTCCCGAAAGTATAAGTGATTTTCGGTTGCTAAGAAAATGTGTGTTTCTTAACTTAAGCATAATATAAAATATTTCCCACAACATCCGGAGTTTTTTTGAACTATCCCGAAAATTTAAATATTTTCACAAAAATTTAGAAACTTCCAAGGCTATAAAATTACGCGACTCAAAATTCCTTCCTTATTAAAGGTTATCGCTGCAAGTTAAATTAAAATTTCCATTTTTCCCTTTTAATAACATGCTTTTCGACTTTGGAAAGGAGTGGCTTCAACAAGTGGCTCTAAGAAATAATGTGAATTTAAATATCACTTGATAATTGCCTAAACTAGAAATCGTAGCAAAATGTACTCAATTAAAAAGTTATCTAAATGTGCCATCAATCATTGAGGAGAGACACACAAAATTATATATGTGATTGCCCTAGTCCCAAAAGTTTTGTGAAGGACTTGAGGATGTGAAGGACTCTAATAAGCAGATGCACAATAAGGAAACAAAATAAAATAAATTTTTTACTTTGTTGAATTTGAGATTAATTGCGGAATAAGACATGAAATGAGAGTAATTAATTATTTATTCTACAAGTTTAAATAAATATTTACGTGTTATGAGAAGTATGTCCATTTATCTAAATTTTTAATCATCAATGGTATAAAGCGACTAGCAACACCTTTCACGTTCTTAGACTAACAATGCAATTAACTTAGATATACAGTTAAAATATTAGAAAATTAGTCATGTGAAAGTTGGAGAGCTGAACTGATAAGCAACAAAACAATAGAAGAGAAGATAAAGGTTTGAGCCTGATCGAACCCAAAGTGATAGTATGAAGCACTGCCCTTCAGACTTAGCAATTCTTTCTCTATCAATCAACACGAAAGCAGATTGATCACGTCATGATTAATGCAAGACACATATTTTACATAATTATCGTCTACTCCCTATGGTCTACTGCGGTTTCATAGGTCTACTAGATATTCTCTATTTCCAATGGCCACCTCGCCAAGTTAAAGCTAATCAGTCGAATAATGTCAAGATATGACGAACAAAGAGAAGAACCCCTTAAGTCGGAACAACAAAATTAAGTAAGACTCGAATAAAGGAAAATCAAAATGTGTTAAAGCAGTAATGATGTCCGAAAGTTACTAGAAAATTAGTCATTTGTCTCCCGTTTAACATCAAACTGTAGGAACAAGAAGCGTAATCTGGGTACATCAAATGAGGCTAACATCAGTTTTATTTTAGAAGAAATGCACTGGAAAAACGACCCCAAATTGAAAGTAATGGTGTTTACTCATCTAACATAATCATAACGAAATGAGTGTTGTTAAACAGTGACTGAAAATCAACAAAGATGGCAATATGCTAACATGCCAGATAGACCATATATCAGATCAGTTGCAGAATAAAGTTAGACAAAAACGGGCGCAAAGGGTAAATTGCGAAAATCTTCTACCTAGTTTTGAAAACATGCATTGAGTGTACACATTTAAGAACTAAGTTTCTATAGGAGATGTACACGTTGTCATGCTGTATGGCCTTAGTCTCAACTCAAACATTGTAGTCGATGGTACATAAGGTCCAGCTACATTATTCTGCTCTCAAATAAAGAGGGTTTTGCTGTTCGTCAAACCGAAGATAAGGAAATGGTACTCATGTGTTTACTAGATACTAACTGCTGATGGGATAGTCGGGGATGGAATAGCTACCTTAAATAGTTGAAGCATACATTCATTTCAGCTGTGATGGACACAATTTTTTTCCATTCGAATGAAAAATTTGGAATTAATAATCAAAAATGATTTATCCACTTTATTACTGTGATATATTTCGAAATAAAAAAAAACTTTTGCAATTGTTCAGTGACATACTTTGAACTAAATTTTCTTCTGCCTCTTAAGTTTTAAATTTTGGTATTGTGTGAATTTTTTAATTGAAATAAATCCAACAATTAAATTTAAACAATTTGCTTGCCATTCTTAACCGAAGTTCATGTTTAAAATCTCATCCTCGTATTATTTGTCGCGTTATGCTTCTCATATTTCTACAAATTGATATGCTTAAGCTGGTTCGGAAGGTCATATTTTTCCTGCTACAATCACTTATCAGGCTTATGTGGATTTCCTTCCTACCAACTCTCTTACCTTACTCGGTACTTAAAAAGTTGGAAAAACTTTTCGTTTTTGTTTGCGGAAGTATATTGAAATACAATGAAATCATACTCGATGCCTTGCCGAAGATTTTGTATATCATGTATCAGATAAAAGTTTGTTTTGAGTAAGAAATACAAATATTTTTTCTCAGCTTTTATTCCTTTTTTTGTGAATACTTTTTTATAAATATTTTTTAAGTTATTTATTTGAATTCTTTATTATTTCAAGAACTTATTTCTTTTCCATTTGAAAGTTCATTTTAAGGCTATGAATTTAGTAGTCAATTTATTTGTGCATTTAAGCTAAATTTGTATATTTACTCTTTATTTATAAAAACCTAAGTTTTATACTACTAACGTAACTAATATTTTAGAATGAAAAATTTTAAAAGAATTTGTAAAATATTTGATATGCATATTATTAAAATATATATATAAACTGTTTATACAAATTTATACAAATTAATTTATATGTTATTTCTTACGTTTTTAATATTTATATTAGGTTAATTAAATCACAAATACAAATACATCTAGCGACACCAAATCGGGCTCAACATCCACACAGATTCATAGTCGAATCTATGTGGATGTTTCGAAACTAAGGAGTATACGACACTCCATACCTGAGACGGAGCCACCAAGTATTTTAATACGTGTGCTGAAACTTCATGCCGCAGGATGGTTCTGCTATCAGGGCCATCCCTGGTAATATATATGTTGCTATAATAATTTTAAAAATTCTCTTTTTCACATTTTAAATGCAAAATTATAGATCTAGAAAACAAAATATGTGCATAAAATTTTATAAATCAATTTAAAATTAGTCATCCTCTATACTGCACTCAATGGAATATCGAAAAATATTTCCAAAGTCACTGTCGATTATTATAAGCACTGCAATCGTTATTATGATAAAATGGACCGGTCAAATTGATTTCAAGATTAATCCAGGGTATATATAATCCCTACCTTTTTCTTGCCTTGGATTAATGTTACCCTGCTTAGTCTAAATATGAATGTCAATTATTTGGGTTCTATTCTTGTTTCGAAACCCAGCTGGAAAATATACTTAGCAAGAGGGGCTCATAAAGCAACTTCTGCTGTTTACTGTTGCAGTTGTAGAATAGCAGTTGGTTCGGTTCCAGATAGCGATTTCAACATAGGATTGTGCTCTGACTCTCTACTGCAGTTGTTGAATAAATTCATCAATACTAAATTAGCCTTTACGGTAGACTCTCATTCGGGAATGACGTAAACAAATCTATTTTTTTAATTGGTTAAAAATTAATATGGACATTTGAGTGTGAATTGTTAAGCCTACCACAAAACTAATTAAAAAATCTACTACTCAGATTTGATTTGATAATTTCTTCTATAAAAAAGCCACATTAAATAAATTGTCTACATATTTCCGAATAAGTAAGAAGAAAATTGCATAAAAACACTTGCATATTTACAGGGGAAAGAAAATAAAAAACTAAGCAGTTTTTATGCACACATACACATACATGCACATACGTACATACAAACATACTATTAAATTTATTTTAAAAGAAAAATCCCAAAATAGACATAAATTTACAACCACAACAACAATAACAACTACAGTCAACAATGCTTGAAGATGAATGAAGAACTCTTTAGAAAACAAGAAAAAAGAAAGAAAAAAACCAAGCAAATAAATCAACGATTGTGCCAAAAATAGCACAAAATACAACAACCCATCTTACAGTAGCAACAACAACGACCGCAGCAACCTTAGCAGCAGTGGCAATAACAGCAGCAGTTACGCTGTGCTTAAATAATAACAGCAACAGCGGTTACGGCTAACTCAGCAGTATAAATTACAACAACAACAACAACAACAACAACAACAACAACAACTACAACTGCTACTTCCACCAAAACAAAATGCCTAAATAAGAGACACCAACGTCATTGCCAATATACCGACTAAACTGTTAACTGTGCTAAATCCAATAAAAATAAAAGTAAATACTTGAAAATAAGGAATAAATAAACAAAAAAAAACAAAACAAAAACAAATTCACTAAGCGTAAGCATGACTAAGCGGCATTGCTGACTTGTCCCACACACCGTTAATATAAGGCGTCTTCTTCTTGTACTAAGTAAAGCACACAAAATAGCTTTGCCAAAAGCCTTAACAACAGCCACACTTAACATTATACATGCATGTAAATGTAATACAAAAGAAGAGTAGAGTTTCTTCCTTTACATTTTATTGTTGCTGTTACTGTTGCTGTTGCTGTTGCTGTTGCTGTTGCTGTTGTTTTTGTTTTTGCTTATAATACCCGTACACCAGCGAATTAAAGCAGTAGAGTGGATTACATTGGTTAACCGATACCACAAAAATGATTGCAATCGCAATTGTTTATTTCAATTCCTGATTCGATTCTGAATGCTGTTGCCGGTAGAAATATTGCTGATATCGCGTCATCGGCTGTTATTCTTTTTAATAATTAAATATATTTTCTATTAACTTGTGACTATTGATCGCTTGCACAATAGAACATATTTTCAATGATGAATTTTAGGGGCTTCTTGTTTTGAGGACCTTGGCCAACTCTAAAACCTTCCAAGAAAAAAATTTTTCTACGCTTTGCGAAAGGTTCAGAGTGGTTGCTAAACCATTGAAATTCTTATATTGCAACAAGAACCATCGGTATAACGTAACCTAACCTACAATGAAATGCTCCTAACTTTTCATAATACAAAAGTTTCACTTATTCTGACAAATTCAAATTGGTTTTTTTCTACAAATTTATATATACCATATTGCATACCATGATCTGCACAAAATAGCTTTCTCTTACATATACCAACTTGGAATACTATAGAGAGTGTTTTATTATTACACTTAAGATTCGGGCTACAAACTGAAGTTTATAGCGTCTTTGAGCTTTTTCGTTTATAAAAGCTGCAGTGAAAATTTAACAGCTCTTGAAAGCTGCTTAAAGATCAGATAGTTTCGGATACGAAAGATCATACTCTCTTGCCTAAAAATTTTGAAGATTTACCTCAAACAACCTATCCATCATGAAAACCTCTCAGTCTAGAAAATAGTGACTGGGCACGAAGTGACTCTCAAAAAGGGGACATATTTGTAAAACACTTGAAAAATATATTTACTCCAAACGATGTTTCAAATAACACCTCTTTACCAATAACAAACCTACATCCCTCGAGCAGTCGCCTTATCTTTAAACTAGAAAATATCACTAAAATTATAAAAGATCTCAATGCGAAAAAAGCAGTATGATCTGATAAAATCTCAGTTGCAATGATGAAACAGTTACAATAAACAAATAACATATAACATATAAGGTTTACTCTAAGCCCAGGAAACTGTCCCAATATTAAAATTAATGAATAAAAAGTACCCTCGAGCAACTATGTAATATACTTAGGAATATATCTGAACACGTGTTTAACATGAAATAAATATATAGAGGCTAAAAAGACACAAATAAATATAAAACTAAGGTCATTGCATTGGCTTATGGGCACGTCATCTAAGCTGCTACTTGAATACAAAATTCTGCTATACAAGTCGATAATAAAACCTATATGGAGTTATGGAATTCAAATGTGGGGAGCAGCGATGCCATCAAATATTGGAAAACTGCAAAGGCTGCAATCTAAAACCCTAAGAATGAAACCACGGTGCACCGCGGTTTATAAAAAATGTCAACTTTCAGAGACTTGGGTGTACCAACAGTAATTGAAGAAGCTGCTCGATATAGCCGTTAGACCCTTTTAAAGTTAGAAGATCATCCTAACCAATTAGCTTACAAGCTGCTACTGAACAAAGGCCACAGACGTCTAAAAAAGGACACCATTAACATCTGGTAACTTTCAAAATTTTTTGATTTAAAATATTATAAATTTTATTTAATTGAATTGAATGTGTTTTTTTGTGAATTTATTTTAATTTTAAACTAATTTTAGTTTTTAATTTTAATTCTAATTTCAATTTTAATTTTCAATCTTATCTTATTATAAATAATTCAACGTCTCAATAGTTTTTTCCAAAGCAATGGCTTAGGGAAAAAATAGATCCACACTTATTGTTAGTTTCGTTTTCAGAAAGATTCAATAAATAATTTATAAATTGAAAAAAAAAAAGAGAATTTGTGAAACTTAAATATGGCAACGCGATATTTTAGGTTAGGTTTATATATAAAAATAGTTCCTAGCTTAGCTGCTTCCCCAATGTTCCGATTGTTGTTTTGCTGTTCAATCTTTTTGTTCTAGAAAATGCCATTGATATATATGTATATATATATATATGTACCAAACTTTGTGATAGTCGCAATACTTTTTAAAAGCGTCTATCAATTACTAAATGCCGTCGGTAGTGATTAGACCTGTAAAGTTCAAAAGTGATATCAAAAATATCAAGAAAAAAAAAACAGAAAAGGTTTTTATTTGATATTAAATAAAACTTTTATTATTAATTTTTTTTTGTTTTGGATCAATGTCATCGATGGATCATTAGCACATCTAATTCTATTATACTGGGGTTGGTTATAGATTTTTAATATAAATATAAACATATGTAGTTGTGAAGTTCATAACAAAATTTATTTTTGATAAGCTTTAATATGTTTGAAAAATAAAAATGGCGGCACGCAATTTTAGGTTAGGTTTGGTTTTTTTTCCTCAATTTTGATTAAGTAAATAATTTTAATTTTATAAAAAAAATGAAATGAATGAAATGAATAATAATGTAAAAATGGTTTCTAGTTAAGCTGATTACTCATTATTTGTTTCGATTGTTTTATAAGTGTTTGTTCTAGAAAATTCCATTGAATCATGTGCACGGACTGAACATATTAATGGTACATAATAGTTAAGTTTATTAAGTTTATTTGTGACGAAAACTTTTTACTTTAGAAGGCTTCACAAAAGTTTTTATTGGGACCCAGTGCAGCGTAAAGTAGAACTTCAGTGGCAACCAGAATGGCAAAGTCTGCTGAAGCCAATTTACAACTTCTCGTCATTAGAGGATTGAAAGTAGGTGACTCATTAAAGTTAAGGTCAAACAGTGGTTTACATGCTGAAGCTGAAGTTTTCCAAATAAATAAGACTAATGAGACGTTAATATTTATTTCAAAAAAAACAAGGGAATGCATTGTTGATAATACAAAATCACTAACAAGGCTTGGCTATGTTATGTTAGTGCTTATTTGTGATGTTTGCATATTATTAGTTTTGTAGTGACTTTATAAGTCGTAGTATTTGCTATATTTCATAGCATTTAATATATTTAAACTCCATTCATCTTTATCTCCCCAATCTCCATTTAATCTCTATCTTTGTCAAACTTAAACTACAGCCACGGAAGATAAAAGTTTTCAGGACGGCAATTTTAAATCTCCTGGTTATTTACCAGTTGATGCATTAACCAACGAAAATGTTCCAATAAAAGGTGTTAACGTCACCAATGGTGTGAAAGCTGTGAATGTCGACACCTCACAAGCAGTTGATATTGCAAACTTGAAGTTCAGAATTTTACTATAACTACACCTGCTCCAGGCGGTTCTTCTAACGATGTTTCAACGCCATCCAAAGCACTTATAAAAACATAGCCACATCAGAACAGGGTATAATTGTCATAACTGAGTAAACTAAATTTTTCATTCGAATATATTTGTGTAGATCACATGCTAAAGTATGGATGAACGTTCATTCAATATTATTTGATATTAGAATTTTTTTTTTTGCGTTCATTCAATAGGAAGTGGAAATGGCAGAGTTGAGTAAAGCTGTTCTATTACGATGTACGACGCCATAAAGCACAAATATTATATATGTTTCCATCTATCGATCAACTTACTATTTGTATTAACAATAATGCTATTTATTTCTTATAGGAAATATTACACATAGTACACATTTAGTTGCTTTAAAGATCATTTTTATTACTATATCTTTTTACTGTATCCTTATCTCGATTGAACGTAATCTTGATTGAACAGCATCAATTGTTAAAGCTTTGATTGATTCTCATATATAACTTTTCATTTATAATTATATGTTATATGTTTAATTAAGGTGATATTATTCACTTAGTTGTGAAACTTCAGTTTCAGTCTCAGTTATAAATTTTATAAAGATTTGTTAGATAGATTTTCAAATAGATTATTAAAATGTACTTCGCAAATATTTGTTTTTTGTAAGATTCTTCTGATTTTCTTTTTCTAATCATGTATTTATTTAAAATGAAAAATGAAAAATGAAAGCATTTAATAGTTATATACTACAATTTCTTCTAATCCATTTTCTCTTCTCTTCTCCTCTCTTCTCTTAAAAAATAAGTATAATAGATATGGATAAAGTAGTGAGTTTTTCTATGAAAATTGATTCAGTATCCTTACTTGCTAAGCAAATCTTTTCATTCGTTCCAAAGACTCTTGTAATACCTAAATAAAGTATTGCTAACAACTTAAGAATATTATCTTTCCTACATTCAAAATTTACTTAAAGAAGCCTTAAAATTCCTTATCGCAGAACTGCATCCTACCTGCATCCCACCTGTCTTTTTTCAAATAGTAGCCCGAACTCAATAGATATCAATAGTGGAGGAAGTTACATATTGCTTCCACTTGTTTTACTAAAGAAATGTGTACCCTCATATGTGGAATATATATATGGCGGAATAAAATAGTCAAACAATCTGTGTAGAAATGACAATCTCTGCAATTCACGAGATTCAGAACTTTTCTTCTCTTCAACTCACCTGAAAAGTATTTGTGTTTTTTATTTATTTTAGGTGCATACGGGACTCGAAAGGTATATAAATTATAACTATAATTAATTACAAATAAAAATATCAAATTGAAACTGTTGGAAAACGGAAGGATTCTAAATTCGGTATTAATAAAAAATAAGTATTAATAAGAGCATTTGAAAATGCTCTTTAAAATGCCAAAAAATTTTTCAAAAATATAAAATTGAATTAAAAAAACTGTAACCAAACAGGAATAAAACAAAAACTGATATCTGAGATAAAGAGGAACTCATTTTATAAAAGATGTTACCAGGTTAAGCAACCTAAAGCCTTCAACCTGAGCATGTCTGATATAGTAATAGACACCTTTCCCAGATATTTAATTTCCAAATGTTTACTATCAATGCTTGAAAACAATTTTTTGTGTCCCATAGTCCAT
Source organism: Teleopsis dalmanni (assembly GCF_002237135.1). Lineage (NCBI taxonomy): Eukaryota > Metazoa > Arthropoda > Insecta > Diptera > Diopsidae > Teleopsis > Teleopsis dalmanni. The sequence continues at coordinate 18,693,504 of NC_051848.1, forward strand.
TAATTAATTAATTTTATTTTTTTAAATTTTGAATTAAAAATGGACCAACGGTGCGTATGAGTATTTTTTGTGAAAGTCTGTTGAAAACAGTTTCGTTTAATTTTGAATGCATATTATGTTATCATTACAATCATTTTTAATAAAGGTTTGTTTGCAAAATATTATAAAAATTAAGTATTGAAAACAAATAAAAACACACAGTTTAATTATAGTAATATATATATATAATATATTTTCAATTATATACCATCTCTTATACCATATACCATTTTTAACGTTGGATTTGTTTCTAGTAATTATATGCTTTCAGTTTCTAATAGAATAGGAAAAAGTCTTATACACAAAGTTATCATCGAGTAATAACGAGTATTTGTGTTTGTTGCCGCATAAGAAACTAACTGCCATACATTATAAATATATTGATGTATGGATATCACACATACAAATTATAAACATTATACGAGTATATACTTCACAATTTTACCTGAAATGTACAGATATCAGTCTTTTTGGTAGGTTTACTTACAGGTCAGTATAAACTAGGGAACCATGCTAGAAAATTAGGTCTCCCTCTCAATTAAATCTGTCACAGCTGTGGGAAAGACGATGAGAGTGCCTTTCATCTACTATGTTTTTGCCCAGCTCAAGCAAAAGCCCTTTCTTGAGATAGTACTTGATGAAAAATCCCCTTCAAATTTTCTCGCACTTGATGAATTATATGGAACTATACCAAACATATCCCAAAACCTAAAGAATGCTCAAGAAAAAGAGATTTGAGACATATGCAAAAGTCATTAGCAGAACATGAGCAGTTAAGATTCTCTAGAATAAAAATTGCTTAAAATTTTAAAGTCTCGAGGTACATATCAAAATACAAAAACTACAAAAATTATATGCTTTAGTTTGACTACCTGTATAAAGCAAATTCTTATAGTTTATTGAATTCTTAAATAGATTTAAGGAAAATAAATTTATAATATCGAATCTGGCATATCGTCTCGATCGAAAAGGCAAACTCCTTATTAGTTAATATCTCAAAAACCGCTCGGCAAATTCCTTTCTAATAATCCAAATATTTATCCAAATATTAGTCCAAATATTTGCTGAACTTTTGCTGAATTTTTAATTATGCCAATTAGCTTTATTAAATATTTAATAGGGAATATAAAAACTCAAACTTTATATCGATGATGGTTTCCATGGATAATGTTTATATAAACTTGATATATAGAAACATATACTGAATTCTTCATGTGCTATATAATCATTAATGTCATATTACAGTCAGAATTCCAAAATTCAATTTTAAATCTTCAGTAAAGTAACTTCGATTATTATTAGTAACTGTTCCTTCTCCGGATGATCACCGGAGAAGGAATTAAATTTAATGGATTTCACTACAAAATAGTTTAAGTTTAATAGTTTAAACCCCATTTGCCAAAATATTGTATGTTAATTCCAAAAAAAAATTAAAATATTTTAATTATAATAATTTCTTATTGAAAAAAAAAATATAAAATTATTAAAAGATAATACATATTAATTTGAAAAATTTGCAAAAGTTCAAAAGTTTTGTGCGTAGGTATTACTTGATATAAAAGTAATTATTTGCTTTGTGAGGTTGTTAAGACATTCCCGAACAAATTTGCGGCATAGGTATATCCTTTGCCCCGCCAAAAGACACAATTTATTTATGATTAAATCATAACAGGAGTATCAGAACAGCTATTAACGTTTCTTCCTGCCACCACTAGTACCACTGATGCTCTTGTAGGTTCCACTACTGTTGCTGTTGCTGTTGCTGTTGCTGTTGCTGTTGCTGCTGCTGCTCCTACTGGATGATGTCGTTGTTGGTGTTGTGAGTCAAAGCTTGTGGCTTCATTAGAATTCATATAATCAACCCAATTGAAACGTGTCAGAACTTTTGATCTTTTTTATTTGATATGTCAAACTATTTTGCGAAAAGTGAAACATAATGTCAGACACGTATGCAGCAGCATTTATATACTTATGTATGTATATATACACCTATGCTTAAATAAATATAAATATATATATTGTATATATATATATATATATATATATCAGCACATTTACAATATTTGAGGCTGCCGTTGCTGCTCGTTGGTTAGCAAGCAAATTTTGTGTAATAAAATTGTGCAGTTTTGTAACATTTGAGGCAGGACCACCGCCTCAATTAAAACGGAGCAAAAACACAAAAATCACTTTTCGACTTACGGACTGGCATACTGGAATTTAGTATCTGTGAAATGGGAGGGCTAAAAATAAAAAAAATAAATCAAAGCACGTCAAACTAACATTGGCAAAGTTGCTGCTATTAATATTAGAGAAGATAGCGTAGTATATTACTATATAATGGCCAGCAAGCAAAGTTGCTGGTAGTGCTGTTGTTGGTTGGTTGACATTGTTGGTAGTGTTGTTAGTGTTGTTAGCTATAGTTCGCATTGGCATTGTCGTCATCAGTGTCAAGAAATCAAATAAACACTGTAAGCATGACTTGTAACAAATTTTAAGGCTTAACAAATTGCCAACGACTAAAGAAAGCACAGCAGCAAGGGCCACACTCTCCCCGTATAGCATATAACACCACATGGCACACAGCACAGCACAGCACAGCATAGCAAGTAACATAAGGCCACCAAGCACTGTTAACTGAATTTGGTTTCCAAACCAAAAAATGATTTTCAACATCCACAAGTTTTGTTAGCAACACCATTTTATTAATAAAATGACTAGCTATCTTATCTAATGCGATGTTGACCTGACCTATCGTCACCCCACTCAACTTAGACCCAACAAATTTTTCTTCGTCTATTGGTCTATCTAATTTCTCAATGAATTTGGCTCGGAACAAATTGTTGCTTGTTTTGGATTGTTTCTTATATATAAATAACTTCCTTTCACTTACCTTTTGCTAGTAAATTGTTGTTATTGTTGTTGTTGATTTGATTGTTGGGATTGTTATTAGCATTGTTAATATTATTATTTTTCAGCAACATATTGTTCATGTTAACGAAGTTTTTGTAATTAGCATTGCCGCTTTCGTACTTAACATTTTTATTATTATTATTGATATTGGCGTTGTTGTTGTTATTGTAGTTGTTGTTGCCATTTCCATTTGCATTTGTAGTTGTCGACAATTCAGAATTTTGCACTAGAACAGATGTTGGCACAGTTGCAACAGTTGCAACAAATGCCACAAGCAACAATATGGCGCTGAAATTTAAAAATTTCAACTGCTGACGTAGGCATTGAATAAACATTTTAGCGTTTTTTTTTAAATCAAAAAAAACTTTAAATTTTTAATTTTTTTATTAAAATAAACAGTTTTTCAAATTAAAATTATTTATCTATTTTTTTTTTTATTGTTTTTTTCAAAATCTCTTAGATGCAACTGTATTTTATTTAAACACTTATTAAAAGTTGCACAATATCCATTGACAAATATTTAAAAATTTTTAAATAATTTTTTTTTTATTTTATTTTATTTAAACAATTCTTTTATTGATTAAGTAAGACTAATTCGAAACAAAGTTTAATGTTTTTGATTTTTTTCTTTGGGAATAACTGAAATCTGAAATTCTGAAATTTGAAAATCGTCCTTTTTGAGTTGCTCCTGACTGAGTGTCCTTATTGACTGCTTCAGTGTTCTGAATGAACTGATACTGTTTGTAGTAGCGCAACAGTTTTTATTGAATTGGCCTCGTTTTTTGTTTGTGTTTTTCTATACATTCAACGATATTGCAGAGCACTTAAGAGGCCGGGGTTGTTAACGTGTACGAACGAAACTGTAATGTTGCTGCTGTGCCCGCTGTTGTCGCGTAGTCGCTGAAGTGCGTGTTGTTATTGTTGTTTTGTTGTTTGGTTGTTTTGTTGTAGTGCTTGCTACGTCATACGTCATTCATAAAGTTTTATTCAGAATTTGCAGTGCTGGTGACGAAAGTGTTAGTGTTTTAGTGTTCGCCTTATCTATAGTAAGAACTCATGCACAGACCACACAGTCCATAGACCACATAGACTATAGAAAAGCTCTGTGCCCATGGGTAAGGGCATGCGCATTACACAAACCTGCCAAGTATTGTTGTTGCTAACAATAACAAAAATAACACTTTACCACCTACATATGTTGACCATATGTTCGGTTATCATATATTAAAGGACGGACCATATTACCACCCTCAGAGAAGTATGAATAAAACAGCTTTTATGATATTATTTTTTTTCTACATAGCACATACAAAAACCCGAAAGAAATTCGTTTAATTCATACGAGTATGTGTTGTGAGTGTTGTTATTGCTTTTAGTTATTGTTTGTGAATATTTTAAATTCTTACTTCTGCTACTGTCTTCAATTCAAGAAACAGCAATTAATATTTATTATATTTATTATATTTAAATGAAAACAAAACGCATTTAAATATATATATTCATTTATTTTAAAATTGCAAAACGAATATTGAAGCAGCACGGACAGACGGAAATTATTTTACAGTTAAGCAAGAATTTCCGATACTGTTAGTAACAGCGTGAATGTTTAACAGAAACTGTTAAAAAGAAAAATGTAACATGAAAGCCCAAATCTTTGCCAGTGACGGATTTTTCACTTATATTGCATAGTATTCTATTTCATTCGTTTTATTAAAATAATTTTTTTTATTTATTTATTTACTATTTTTATAAAATAAAATTATTATTATTATTAATGGTTAAAAAGTAGCGAATTGTTCGAAATACCCAACATAAGTGATCTACATAAGTGGAAATATCTCTTATATTTAATGAATTTTAATATTAATATAGTATTTACTTTAATCATTATATATCAGGGGTTAAACTTATACCCTGGCATATTTGATGTTCCCAGCCAGCGCTAATAAGCCGACTGACCCAACGCAATACTTGGCTTGTATTGTTCTAAGCTAGAGGTTTGTTAGTTGGTTGGGAAAATTCATGAACAAATTCAATTATATGAGAATGATGATGACAATTCAGCTATAGAATAATTCAATTGATTAATTAAAGTTCTTTAGATCTTCAATTTGAGTACTATTTTGATCTGTATTGAACTGCTTTCGATTGCTTTTTATGTACGAGTATGTAACTATGCATTTATCTATGGCTTCACACATATACACGCACACACACACAACTAATCAAAGTTCATGTCATGTATATGCGATCTGCAATTCATCTTATTCGTCTATGTGTCTAGAGACCCACAAAAATTCTTCCAGAAATAACTTTTTGTGTCATTTATTCTTTCAATGAACTAAAGCATTTGATAACTTTTACTGACTGTTTTTCAATTTTTATATGAAACCAATAGTAGCGCAAAAAAAACTTCGTCATTGTCTCATGCAGGGCAATGCTACGGGCAAAACATTTCGATCCAGAAATTACAAATACACATAGTACTTACTAAGAATTAACTACGGTATAACAGAATGTGATGATCTCTTTGAAAAGCATAATCATGACTTAGTACGTAATATTGAGACGATAAGGAATGGTAATAAGCAATGGATAAGAAAATGGATTCCAAACCATTCTTACAATATCTAAACCAATAATTCCTAATGCTCTGATTAGAAATGTATATAAACTTTCCACAGTCATACATAATATTTAGCTAATCACAAGTAAAACTCAATGGAGTATCTTAAAATCGTGGCATATATAGTATTATAAGAAGTTGAAAAGAGCACCACCTTTTTAAATTGCGGCTTAGTTGTCTGTAAAAAATGTTCTAAATAAAAAAAAAAAATCATACCTCGAAGTAATACCTTAACCATGAAATTTTTTTATATTATGTAAGTTTATTTTTTTAAACTTAAGACTTTTCCAAAATTGACAACAAAATCCTATAGCTAATCTGAGAGCTGATACCTACAAGGACATTATATAAGAGATTAAACCAAATTAAGTGAAGAGTTTTCTTATTGTATTTCGTGTTTCATAAGTAAGATGAGACTATAACGGTACTAAGGATCCTAAGAATCTGATTATGTTTATTAATCCATTAACTATACAAAACTGGAAGAGTTGAAGAAAACCATTCAGAACCTTTAATAAGCCTTAAGATGTTCTTCAAGAAGAGGTATTGCGGCTAACTTGCATTCATAGATCATAGATTATAAGTTTCTTACATGAGGTTAGAGCACTTTTTCGTCCTCATAGCTGCCGCTGGAATCATTGTAAGGAAGATTTAATCTTCTAACATGACCAATCAGCAATTCGGATACTTACACACATTTCTACTTAATTACACACATACTTACACACATTTTAAGATGTTCTTCAAGAAGAGGTATTGTGGCTAACTTGGATTCATAGATTATAGGTTATGAGTTTCTTACATGTTTAATCTTCATTGAGTGTAGAGCACTTTTTTGGCCTCATAGCTGCCGCTAGAATCATTGTAAGGAAGATTCAATCTCCTAATATGACGAATCAGTAATTCGGATACTTACACACATTTCGGAAAATCTTAAGGAAATGTTGATATTTGTTTTTTTCTTAATTATTATATTACTCCAATTAATGTTGAACAAAAGAACTCTACTCATCACACCCGTACTTCAAAAGAATATAACATAACCTATCACATTTAAACTATCTAAACGAAGTTGACGTATGCTTAACGCATTTTCTATTATACAAAAATAAATATTTTGAACACACCAACCTGCCGCAGGGACAGACGGTATCGGTCTGGAATCTATTCTGAATATGTTGCACTTCTTGGGAGCAGTTGTGAACCACATTCATACACACACATTCTAGCCGTATAACGCCCGAGCGTATTTCCTCGCCTGTTAAAATTTTATATGTAGCTTTGTGGCATTCGTTTGATGAAGTCGAGAAATAAATAATTTTTATGGTAATTAATTTAATCTTCGAGCTCTTCGCAGCCACGTAAATTCAATTGCATCCAATTTCTACTTACACAAGATGAAAATATAAAATGTCAGGCTTAAATAAATTTCATTAAATATTAATTTTCCTTCTACTACTTTCATTGCTTTCACTGCTTTCACTCTATATGGTTTTTACATTTCCGTCTTATAATTAATTTTATGTGACTAATTTTAAGAACAGTGCTTTAGAGCGTTAAATTAGTGGCTTTAAAAGATTTCTTCAATGCATGCGAAGTCTGTGACTTTCAATATGTACAATTTTATATAATCCATTCCATAAATGATATATATTTTGATTTCAATATCAGTTTACTTTATTTCATTTTCTATTTAAGATTTTTTTAAATTTGGAATATCTATGAACAAATCAGTCTCTCACTCTTTTTGACCGCAAGTTGTCCACATGTTTTTGTTCATAAATCATTTATATTTTTGGATTAAATTAAAAATCGGACTATACTCGAAGCATCAGCGAACTCATAACATAACTTTTCCTTTTCGGAATTAACCATTCATATTGAATCCGGTATGGAAATTCTTGTTCACGCGAACAAGTTCACGTGAACTATTTATTTAGAGAACTAATCAGTTTATGGATTTGTTACCGACTTTTCGTGTTTTTGCACCATCGTTAGCTACGCCAAACCTCAGAACAGCATCCACTAAGAAAACTAATAACAAGTACAGGAGACATCGTATCGGATTCCCCCAATTCTAAAGACATATTATCAAGTTAAATAGCAGCGGACTTACGAGTAAGACTACGTATGATGGACATCAATACTAACTCCAAAAGGTGATTTGGAGTCAAAAGGTTCCTTAATTAGTGTCTCTAGAATAAGCTGATTCTTTAAAGCTTATCGGACATTGCCTTAAGTAGGTGTTATTCCACGTAATCAGTTGGAGTGAATGTTTTAATACCAAACTGCGAATTTATCTTTTTATAATACCACGTCTAGGTTGGACATTTTATTAACCAAATTATTTGAGAAACAAATTATTTGATAAATACATTATATATTTATTATAGATTAATAATTTTTATATAAAATTGTTTTATTAATAACTGCATCGAAAATTTATTCTTTCCATAGAAATGTAAATTATTTCATCGATATGTTATTGAATAATTCGGCGTCTACACTGGCTAGAATATGGCAAGATTTTTATGTTCGAAAACGAATGCGCATTATTTTCGAATTTTCTCTGCGAACACAAATTTGTGTGTGAGTGAAACGTGAGAGTGATTGTATGTAAAAATCTTGATCAAGTACACTTAGTGTAGACGCAGAGGGTGGGTTACTTGTATTTTCTCAAAAACTGGTGATGTATAGGATGATTTATACCTATGCATTTTTTTTTCATTTTTAAATTAAACAGTGTTTACACACGAAGCAGAGTGGCGCAGTGGAAGCGTGCTGGGCCCATAACCCAGAGGTCCGAGGATCGAAACCTTGCTCTGCTAAGACGGCAACCAAATTTTTTTGAAGAAATTTTTTTTTAAATTAACTTATATTGCTAAATTTCTATTTTATATTATGTGTCGTGATTGCCTTATGCACAAAATACATTTTTAAATAAATTATTTAATATAGATTATTTTTTTTAATTTTTTTTATTTTTCTTAATCCATAATTTCAGACTGCCCAATAATTTTTATTGATTTTAATACTTTAAAAATAATTAATTTGAAATTTATAATTTATATATTTCTAAACTTTGCTTAAAAGTAACAAAAATTGTGTAAAAATATAATTATAATAATTTATAATTAATATAACTTATAATTATATATATATCATATCATTTTATTATATAATTATAGTAACTTATAATTACTATTTTATTTCCAATTAATAATTTTTATATCATATTTTATGATATATTATTTTTATATAATATTCGTAGGGTTAAAAATTCACTGTAGTTCACTGGTTTTTGCCGTCCACTTTTCATCCGTCAGGTGTTTACCTTTCGGTAACTGCCTTTAACGCTTTTGTGGGAACACACATATGGGTTAAAGGGGCCATAAGATTCTGCATTCAATTGTAAATATATTGCCAACAAAAGCCGAATACTCCAAAACGGGCTTTATTGTACTCGCAAGTTTGTCGAGGGGATTGTGTATATGCTAGAAGAGGACAGTAAAACAAATTGATTAAATGACATCCAGACAGAGAAATGTCTGTTCCCATATTCAGGGTACTGATATATAAAAAAGCGATGTTTTCTAACAGTATTTCTTTGTTTTAGATATTTTTTCCAATACTTGTTTATAATATTCTTGTTGTTGTTTTATGTTTATTTTTATTACATTTAATTTATAATTTGTATTCTCCATTCTCCATTTTTTTTTATATTTAACAATTATTTTTAAGAATACATTGCTTCATCATATATTACCACTTATCTTACTGATAAGAACGTAGTAACAGTGCCTACCAACTCTCAAGACTACTCCTGTCTTAACCTTGTTTTCGTATACAGTACACTTCTTAAATTTGAGGCTTCTCTAGTAACATGCATTTTATGTGTACACCTCGTCAACCGCTACAATGTTTACTGACTTACTCGGTACAAACTCCACGTCCAAATCTCTTGCAGATGTTCCGTATTTCTTACATATGTACAATGGGTTTCAAGACTTTGTTTGCAAATCGCTATACAATGTTGATATTGTTCTTTGCCGCACATCCCATGGTTGTATGCCATACGACCATACTGGTTGGGGTACTTGTTTGTATAGAGGTACTTGGCTGTATTATGGATATAGCACATCATCTTTTAAATACGAGTAACATACTTCCTTTTAAATGCTAGTTTATCACTTTCCATATTGATGTGTTCCATTCAATGTAGTTTTGAGTTCAAAGTAACACATGAGTATTTTATCTGACTAGCATACCGTATTTGAGTTAAGAAGCTAATAATTAAGTTAAGAACCTAATAATGCTCTATTGTCTGTAATATACATATGTTGTCATGCAGTAGTCAAGTATGGATTCATCACTAGTCGGACTAAGAATGATTCATTGTCGTTCACCTATCAATATTTCCGGTAGGGAATAATTAGTATTTTCATTTCAGCTTAAAAAGGTTGTTCTGAAAAAATTGAAAACATCTTTTTTAAAGATGCTGAGAGATCCTAAAATTTGACTAGTTATTATGATATCAGTATTTATAGTAGTTGAAATGCCGAACTCAACCAAAGTCTTTTGCTACGTCCAGAAATATTGTGAACTTCTCGCGGAACATAACTCTAAAAGCTTTTTCTATAACAATTCTAAGAACTAATTTCATTTAGAACAGTTGCTGCTTAAACCAAATGTATAAACTGGCATCAGATATCTTCTTTCAACAATTTACATTATTCGCTTTAAGAGAAGATTTTCAGTCGATGAAAATGCAGAAATGCTGCAACAAAGTAGAAGAATTGACATATTCAATTCTTTGGTGCATTCACACCAAACGATCGTTTTCAGGTGCGATTACCTGCATCTTTAGTATGCGTCAGGCACTGACTCATAAGAATCGTAATAAATAAAATGGTGGAGATGACAAGATAAATGACCCAACCATATCACAGCGGTTCACAGGTGTAATATGATTCACAATATGTCTATGTTCGTGTTTACTAATATGAGATCTCATTATCATTATGTGTCGCGATAGTGTGACATATCATAAAAGCTTTCGACAAAATTAAAAATTTCAATCGCTTTAAAATTAAACACATTTGTATTTGAATTAAAAGGTATTGTATTTAATTTTGTTTGAAATGTACATGATGTTTATGTAAACAATCTTTACTTGTGTAATATATAGAATACATATATTGCATACATAAATTTTATCTTCCACTGCACTCACATTTTTGTTATATATCTCTTCTCTCTCAAATATTATTTACAAATTTCTCCAATATTTTATGACTTCTAAATATGTTTTTTTATGTAAGAACAACTTTTTGTATTATTTTTTTAATAAAATTAATTATTATCTCCTTTACATTTGAATTTACATTCGCCTTATTTGGACCGATTTTTTTACTCAAGAGTTTATATCCACGGCTAGCAATAAAGATTATTTGGTAGAGAGGTTTCGAAAAGTAGTAAACTACAACAACAAAAACTTATTTATATTATTTTAATTAATTGAATTTTTGGCTCACCAAACATCTGTATGTTTCGAATGTTGCGAAATCCCCATCATCGGATCTTGATGACCAGATTATCTAAATTTGTGCGTTTAACAATTTTTAATTTCGTTAGGTTACCTGACGATTAACTAAACTTATTCCAGACTCAATTGTTTCTGTCTGAAAACCAGAATTTAATTTTCAGATCTAATAAAAATAAAGTCCCTTACTAACTGAGACTGTCAGTGGTTTCTGCTAATCAAAGAACGGAAAACATAAAACAGAAAATATTGTTTTTCGACATGTACCAAAGCTGAAAGTACAACATTTTTTGTCTTCTTTGCATGAAAAGAATCTGAAAAAAGCTATTGCTGTTCACTATCCCCAAGTTTTCTTTGTAAAAATTTAACACTTCTCCACAGCTATGCCAACGCATTATGTGAGAACTACACCCGGGTTCAGTCATAGACATTTTAGCGATACTTACCTTAGAAGCCTCGAATCTCTTAATTTAGTTGTTGTTTTCAACCGCAAGACTAACCGGTATTTTTATGTAGCTAAATTCGTCCTTAAACTAAAATCAACCCGAGAAAATCCTTTTCCGCTACAACTACTGTCAAAGTGCACTCTGTCAATTACAAGTGATCCTAGTACACAAAAAATCCGCACATATCGCACTAACAAGACAAAACTCGATGCCAAGCTTATTATATTCTTTAGATATAAGGACTTTAAAATTGCTACTAACTTTGTTTGATCTATACCCAATTCTATCCGGTGCCAAAAGTCATATTGAGTTCAACCGTAATCAGCTCTCTACTTCTTGGAAGCGGAAGCGATATTCACATTTGCTACGAATATAAAGAGGGATTATATAGAGTTTTCTCCTCAAAGCGTCTACAACACATCTTAAAAATGGAACCACATATTCCATATAAGGTCTATACGAAATGTGTAGTACCATATACTCCATATTCAAAAGAACCATCTTTATTGAAAAGAATAACTAGATTTTATCTAATTCTTATTACTATAACCAGATTAAATTCATGCAACAACTTCGCACTTATAGACCATTACTCCACTCGTAACTCGCAGACGAGTGGAGTTATGTTGTTACGTTGTTTAAACGTAACGTAAAATATATAAATTGTCTCGAAAATGAATTTTTCCTTTCCTATATTGATACTCTAATATCTCTCCAGATCTTTTTTTATTCTGCTTGACGGAGCTAAGCTTGAAAGCTTCTTATTTCCATCACTGCTCATGTACTTATTTTTATTTTAATTAAATTAATGCTTAATTGAGTACCATCAATACGTAATGGTACATTAAAATGCATATTTGATTGAAACAAGGAAATTTTTTTTGGGTACCATATCACCAAAGATCGCCGTTGAGAGAAATCATAAAATAGAGATGAATAGAATATATACTACGAAAGAAATATATCGACAATAACGAAAATTGCCTTGTAGTCAAACCCACAAAGAACACAAGAAAACGTAGTAAATTCAGAATAACTTCGACTCAAACTATTTTTTAATCAAATATGGCAGAAACTGAACCCTTTAGCTGCATATTAAAACCGATGAATAGGCTTTTAATTTGTCCTGAATATTGAATAAGACCAGCTCGAGTTTATGAAATTGTCATGGTATACATTAACATGAATAAAATTTAAAACAATAAATAATACATGTAATATAATCGCAAATAGCTATGATATGATTTAGCAAAGGTTCTAGGAGTCTGCGTCTGAACCTACTTGTCTATACAGATGATTAAGAGCATCTCCCTTCCCATTGAAAACAAGGATAACAAGTCCAATAGTTTACAACAACAACAAGAACACTTCTATGATAATAAACACTAATATATACACCAGTATATATGTTAATGCGGATATACGAGTATAAAATCTTTACGATGGATTATCTTGTTACTGATTTCACTAAATTGTAAAATAATTTTAATTACATGTTATTGTGTATGTAAATAATATCTCAATTGCCACAAGAACTTTATGTAATTTCTGTTCAATATTAACTTTTATCATATATCTCAAAGATCAAAATTTGTAATTTGAGATTGTAAGTCATAGCGAAAAATCAAACAGTTTGTAAAAAATTCAAAATTCTAATATTATCAGAAGTACATATATAAAAGCAAAAGGTAAAAAAATAAAAATAAGATTGCTTTATGAAATTGTTATTAAAAATAAAGAGATATAAAAAATTATTTAACTATAAACAGTGAAGTATAAAAGAATTATAAAATAATATACAAGTTAGGTTATATAATACTTGATTCTATTTTATATAATATTAAACATTATATTAAACACTTTTAATGATTGCTGTCAAGCAAACATACCTATATATCTTAATGGAGGACACACAAGCTTTTATATAATAAAACAAATTATTTAAAAACCAATTAAAAAAAAAACACAAAAAGAATAATAATAAAAACAAAAAAAAAAATAATATTAAAAACAATAAATATAAAAACAAGTAATATTAAAAACAAGTGATATTAAAACGAAACAGAAATAGTATTAAAATACATTCTGATTCACATCCTGAATCCTGATCACATCAAAGTTGATGCTATCCTTGGCCTTAGGAGAAACAATAATTAAATCTACACTGAACTTCTTACAGAACACTGTAGAATTAATCTTCACACGAAGATTATAGGTGCGGTAGAAAGTGACTCCTGTCGACTCTGTCATGAGGAGAAGGAAACATCAGAATGTATTCTTTGCAACTGCCCAGCGGTGGCAAGACGTTAATTCGACTTCCTTGGAAGCGGGACCTTAGTCCCAAATCAAATAGATAAAATTAAGCCCACAGCAATTTCAAGATTTATAAATAGTCTAAAATTGTCCTAGTTGGGCCTTTTGGCGCACAATAGAGCTTTTAGGTCGGGGTGCTTTAATAGCCTATTACTTAATAATAATAATTAAAATAAATAAGAAAACCAAACAGAAATAAAAAAAAATTATATACTCGTATAAATCAAACAGAAAAATAATGCACGTAATAAAGTGTTTAGCGAATTAAAAATATTAGAAAATAAAATAGACACGGGACTATCGAAATAAAAAAAAACTAATAAAATTTATAAATTAATTGATAAATACATAATTAATTTTATAACAAAAAAGAAGAAAACATTAAAATATAAAATACGATAGAAAAAAAAACCAATTTATGAATATATAAAAAAAGCTAACAAGTCGCATACTTGTTAGCCCTAGGCACCTCCTAGGAGTTAAAGGATTCATTATATATATAAAACAGGTATGACGATATATGTATATGTAACAAAAAAGTTTAATAAAATATATAAATACAAATTATCACAAAAAAATAAAATAAAATAAAATCATATGAAATAAATAAATAAAAAATAAATAAATAAAAAATAAATAAATAAAAAATAAATAAATAAAAAATAAATAAAAAATAAAATAAATAAAAAATAAATAAATAAAAAATAATAAAAATAAAAATAAATAAAATAAATAAATAAAAAATAAATAAATAAAAAATAAATAAATAAAAAATAAATAAATAAAAAATAAATAAATAAAAAATAAATAAATTATAACAAAAAGCAAAAACAAAAAGTAACAGCAACTTATAACGAAATGATGCAATATATGTTAATGGATAACAAAACAAAACCTTCATAAAATTTCAATTAATCGACTTTAAAAAATTCATTTTAAATGTCGTCATATATCACATTTAAGACAATTTATTTTTATAAAATTTTTCTAATTCTTATTGTTATCTTTTACATGAAATACTTCGAATATTAAAAATATTCAAAGGACACGCATTTTTATTGCTGAGATACAATAGTCCCCATTTAGGAATCAGCAAACTGTTCATGTGTGTAGAGTTGCAACACAAACAACATATTATTCTATACTATACATATATACTATTCACAAAATTGTTAGATTTTTCTATATAATACAATGTCATAACCATATGTAACTTATAAGTTATAACAGAAAAAATGCGTAATATATTTCTATTAAAAAACAACAAAATAGTATTATCTATAAAGCTAAATTAGTGTTAAAAATAAATAAACGTACATGTCTGTATATAGATATATAAATAATTGATAAAATGACACATTCAACGTATGACATTAGCAACAATTTCAAAGTTTTTAAATTCAATATGCCAACGAAATAGCAACGAAAATAGAAAAGACAAGTTTTTGACTATAAACTTATTGTTAGATAATGGTAGTAGTTACTATATCTTCACACATTTTATATAATTATTATAGTTATATATATATATATATATATATATGTAAATAAGTTAAAATAAAATATAATAAAAATATCTTTTATAGGTATATAAAGTTTACATAAGTAAATATGTGACAATATCTGCATACTTGTGTAGTGGAAGATTTATTGATTAGATCAGTTTAGCACCGTCCAGCACTTGCTTAATGTGTTTCGACACAATTGCAGTGGCCTCACTTGCATTTGGTATTAAAAATCGATCCATATCTGTGACTAAAAGTTCATCGCCATCTGGAAAGCCATATTTAAATGTTATCAAGTCCTTATGACGTTTCTTAGCTGTAATTTTAACAATATTCGCCAATGGACGTCTGACAATTACTTGCGCCAATCTCCGTCCTAATTCCCGCAACACAATCAAATGTGTGGGCGTTATAATTAGGTGGCTGTCATACATAAAACCGTTTACATGAACTTCCTGGCATCTAAATGCATTTATTATGTCCGGTGATTTCAGGTAATCTATTAGCTGCACAATTTCTTTTTCATCACCAGGCAATTTTGTGCTTGCCTTATCGGGTGAATCTTTGGTGTCTACTTGATCATACTGATCATCGTTGTCTTCATCAATGCTAAATACTGGCGCAACATTACGATAACGTTTTCCATTGCGTTCTGATGCGGAAACATGCCGCTCCTGTATCGTTGGTTGACTATTATTACTGCCTGAGGCATTATTCCCCATAACACTGTTCGACGGATTTACAATAATTTCGAAAAGTTTACCTTTGATATCAGCTGATTTCATTTTCATCGCCGTAGAAAATTTACTAAAAATGTCCGATGATGGTTTACTAACCACTGATTTCGTCTGAAAAAACAATATACATATTATTGATGCTGCTAATATAATATATATCTAAGTAAACATGGAAAGCATTTATGATAAGATGATAAAATTAATTTATATAGCTGTAGTTTATGTATTAATTTTAATTAATAACACAGCAACTACAATTGATTAAACTTCAATTTTGCATAACGCAAACACAAGGAAACGCATCGTTGTGTTTACGTTTTATTAAATGGTATTAAAATAAATTGTAAATAAAATTTTATAATGACAATAAATATCTATAGAATTTATGGAAACACAAATAAATTCATATACTAGAAACTATTAACATAGATTAACTTAACTATTACTTCAGTCTAAATTGTAAAATTGCTAAAGATAAGCGCATCCATATCAAATTTAATTTGAAAGTAAACCTAACTGCCATTCCCATTACCAGTTTCCATATGCTTGTTATCAAAAACGATAGTATTAAAATTTCTAAACTGCTGTTACTGCTGTAGAATAGTGGTAGGGATCCTGAATTCACCGATAACAATGGACAGAGTCATGGATGCCTATTTAGTCCAAAAAGTAAAGAGGATGGCGGAGAATTTGTTTGGTAATAGATGAAGATTTCTATCAACCAAAAACGACGCCAAATCAGGGAGGCATTTAATCATTGTGCAGTCATTTGCATACATTATGACTCTGACTCTCTCAGAGAGGTCTGGGAGTTTAGGCATGTAGTGGTTAAAAAGGATCGGTGAAAGAATGCTGTCTTGAGGAATATCTTGTTACATCATCATGTTAACTTTAGATAATTTATCTCTAAAATTGACAAAGGATGATCTGCCTCTTAGGTAATTGCAGAGCCATCGTTTTGTGAATTTCTATTAATTCATTCTATCTTTTATTATTATTTATGTTATTATATTGTTATTTCCCCTTCTTTTTTTTTTTGTGCTAATAATGCTTTACAGGGATTATTGATGAAATAGCAAATTTCGTTAAAAACAACAAAATCAAGTTCCTTATATACTTTAAATGACATATGAAACACATTTTTAGCTGCTTATACTGCATATGCATATATATATATATGTACGTGGAGTTCTTATAAACATACCGCATGTCCATTTGCAACGGTAGGTGTATCAACTGTAACTTGTTTTTTAGGTGCAGTCACTTTGTTTTTAATGCATACAATGCACTTGCGCACATTATGATCTTCTAAGAAATCAACCATTTGGTCGCCAAAATATTCATGTATAGCTGTATATCCACCCGACAATATAGAGACATATTGAGTATTTTTCTGCAAAAATGATGCAACAACCATATGCGTGTACTGATCTTCATCATCACGTCCACTGCCCATAAAACACAAGTGTTCACCACCAGCATTTGAATTTGCTTCAATTGATTGCCGTTGCGCAGTTAGTAGCCCCTGCACAGCAGTTGTAAATGCAACTGGCTCTTGAAGCATTAAATTACAATCAAGATGAAATGCAGTTGATAAATGCCCAGCATTGTATTGCTCGGCTGGACGACAATCGACTAAAAAGAAACGCACCCCATCACTGTTGTTCATTTCGTAAGAAGTTTCAACCAATTCGTACACCGACACCGGAAGACATAATGCCTGCAATAATTAATAAAAATTATAATTTAATAATTCGTGATTAAAAGAAAATATCGTCTATACCTGTGATACAGTACAAGGTGTATCAGGTTTGCCAGTTTCAATTGTTGTACCGTAAAGCGCTTTTAGGAAATCAGTTTTAAACGAAGTTGGAGTTTTTAAAGAATAATACTGTGCTAGTGAGCAAAAATCGACTACATCTTCTGTTTCTATAGCACAAGGCATAACACTTAAAAACTTTATGATTTCTTCTCTGTTTGCATTTTTCATGGCCAAAATCTGTTCTCGTCCATTTACAAGTATAATTAGACCGAGAAAAAATACTAAAAATGGATCAGTGTGTTGAAAGTAAAAATCCCACATTGTCAACGTTACTGACAAGCTGCAACTGGACGCGAATAAGCACAAAAACCATTGCATTGAGTACAAGTCTGGAGTAATTTTCTTCGTGTCCAGCATTGTACACAGTTCCGGATCGTGATAAAGTATGAGTAACCGAAATACATGAAAAACATTGCCTTTTGGTTTACAACCTTTTGGAATATAAGTGTCACGAATTGCCTCAAACAAGTTGTACGTATCGGAGCGATTAAGTTTAAGCGAGAGCAGTGGCAGCAACAACTCAATCCAACCGTTATTATTCCCATACTGCATGTTGCGATTTTTACAATAAAATGTTAATATCGATTCCAGATCAGATAAAACTGACACTTTGTCACTTTCATCATTTCCAATGCGCTCTACCACCGTACCGCAGTCCTCGCGTAGTTTATTTTGGAATGGCAAATCGTATATTTCATTAAATAGCGACATTTGATCGCTTTTGTTGCGCACATCGAGACAGACTTGCCACACATCAGGCCTTAGTGATTCCGGCAATGATTTGCCTTGGCATATGCTGTATATATCGTTAACATTGCAATCATCCAGTAACGCCGATTCCAATTCAATAAGCCTGTAATGTAAATACACACATATATTATATATATTAAATTATATATATTTATTTGTAAACATTAAACTGACACCATATATGGTTAAATAAAAGGTTTCCATTACAAACGAAAATAAATTTCCCAATCACTTACGAAAAGAAAATATAATTAAATTACAAAAGAAAACAAACGTCAAACGTTTCTATTAGCTGCGCTTATTTTGTTGTTGCTTGTTGTGACCTTGCAGTACATAAAATAAATAAATTTATCATTTGCTCCGTCAAAAAATATTACTAATTGTCGTAATATCTCCAAAATAATCTAACCACAATATTAAATAAATAAAACCACTAACACTTTTGCCTTTCCAATTTTTATAACTATTTCATTGTTTTTTGTATTACGTACCATAAACCATCATCCATCTCTGGCTTGTATATAAATTGATTAAAGTAATATTCAACCACAAAT
This sequence comes from Teleopsis dalmanni, assembly GCF_002237135.1. Lineage (NCBI taxonomy): Eukaryota > Metazoa > Arthropoda > Insecta > Diptera > Diopsidae > Teleopsis > Teleopsis dalmanni. The sequence continues at coordinate 18,712,748 of NC_051848.1, forward strand.
TTTTTATATCACTGCTGAATTTTGACAGTTTGGAGATTTTAAGGTATTTCTTGAGTTCTATTTATTATTTATTCAACAAACTTCAGCCAAAATATTATCTTGTCTCCGGAGTAATTCTGTCCGCCATAACAACTTCGACTTGATTTTGACGTTTCAGCGAAGACTACAAAATGTTGCCAGCTAAGTTAAATACGTAATTTATATAATTTAATATACTCTTAGCAGTGCTACCAACTTTTCAAAATATTTGCTTTACATAGTTTATCCCGTTTTTAATTTAATATAATTCACTATACGAAAATTTGAAATAATATTAATTTTCCAAGTATTTTTTATTTTTTTTTAAAACTTTTGTTATTAAAAAAAAGAGCACGTGATATATGAATTAATTTTGTTATATTAATATTTAGTAATATTAACTAAATTTAATATTTTTTTAATTTTTAACGTAAAAGAGACAATATTATTTGCTTTAATATAAAATACATTTAAACAAACAATTATTGTATCATACAAATGTCGCTTTTGAATGGACAAAGGTTGAGATGAAGTAATTCAGTAAATCACGAAAGCTCAATGCAAACCGAATGAACTTTTTGACAAAGAAAGCTGCTACAAATTATTTGCGTAAGCATAGAAGATAAAAATATTGTTAAAAAGTATGATGCCCTTGTCAAAACAATATATTTTGTTTGCTTACTTTGTCGGAAAAATAACAAGAAAAATTAAATTAAACAGCAAATCTTATACGGCATTTACACTGGCCGAATATGGCTCATTTTGGTTACACATTGAAAATGTTAAGCGATTGGCTTATTCTTGCTTACAAAATTTCAAGCGCGAATGCGATCCATTTCATCACATGCTGTATGAATAGGTCCCAACGATGTTCGAATGCATTCTAAATATGTTCCAAATGCAAAGGAATACATTGAACATACCCTAAATAAAAGCTCTTCGTGGCATTTTGACAGTTTGAGAAAGCTGTTTTTGACATATTTACAAAAAAGCGTAAACAAATGTTTGGTGGTTGCATTTTCTTGAAAACAATGCACCTCTTTTTAGAACTTCTACTTCTCAAAAGGTAATTAATCGAAGTTAAAAATATGTTTTAAGTTTATATTGTAAAGTTTGAAGGCATATTTAACTTTCATGCAACATTTTTGTTCAAAGTGAGTCATTTTCGGCCACTGTAAACGCCATATTAGTTCATATTTTTGGCGTTTATTTCAAGTTTTCAAGAGAACTTTTTTTCATTTAAAAAAGCGCAGCTTAACAATAACAATCCCAAAATGCTTAATAATAGACTCTTTCGGTGGCTCGCAAGTGTGGTAAAAAAATGCATGCTGGCCTCTACTATTAACGACACATTGGCATCACTGTAGCAATTTGTCAAGTGTTATGTTTTGACAAATAGCAAATCAGAGAATATCTTTTATAGAATGGAAACTCCGCCCACCTCGATCAAAACTAAGAGAAATTGCTTAAGAAAATTCATTTTTTATAACATTTTTGTCACACGTATTAAATAAGTGTGATTAAACCACATTTATGCCACTTTTACGCTCTTTCATGCTCTTTCAGGGCTGCTGCATAACTTTTTTTCAACTACTTACTGTATAAGTTTTTATTGAAGCAGATATACATATAAATACTCATAAATGAATATAAGCATACATTACATATAATTTGAATATTGTTAAATTAAATAGAATTATTTACAATAACTTATAATCATGCAAAAAATTTTTGTGATTGTAATTGAGTATGTTACACAATTATTTATACACTTTTCTTAGCTATTTATATATTTTTGATGTGCGAAAATAGTTCAGAAGGGTTTCATATAATATGTTGAAAGCAATTAAAATCTATTTTAGCTTGAAATTGAAAAAAATATGTTTTGAAATTAAATTCAGTATAATATCATGGTTATGTTTTCCATTTAAAAAGTTTTTTGGAATAAATTGGGTATATTATACAATGAAATTTAAAGTTATATGACATTAATATATACAATTTATATACTATTACATGCAGCATAAAATTCACATATCTATGCAAATAAATTATATACAGAAAAATAGAAATAATTAATTTTTATAATAGCAATTCAGTGTTAAGCATATCAAAAGTGATATTATAATTTATTTTACTTATTTTCAGAAATAAATAACTGAGTATATAGCATTGTTCACTTCAAGAAATATAATATTCCAAAATTTATTTAATATATATTGGATTTCGTTAGAAATTGTAGAAAATAATTTCAAAATTAAATAAATTTTTAAACAATCGCAATAAATACTAATTTTATTGCTTGCACGGCCACTCTATTATGGTGAATGCATTTTTAAAATAGAGCATTGCCTAAGAAATTTTCATTCTTATTAATTCGTAAAACGAATTTTATAATCAGTACCGAATAAATAGTTGATGCGTGAGGGTGCGCACGCATGTCAACGAGCATGGTTCGATTTCTGCCTACAAAATTTCATTTTATGATTTCGTAAAACGAATTTTGTAGTCAGTACCGAATAGGTCGTTGATGCGCAAGGGAGTGTGCGCACATCGTTAATTTTTAATAAACATTTTGTGTTAACTAATTAAATATTATAATTTGTTTTTATTTTATGTATTATTAGTTTTGGGGAAATTTTCTTAATACTTATTCAAAAAGTTGTGTTGTAAATTAATTACTTCATACTTTTTTGATGTTTTTAAAAAATTTATGTTTTTAAAAACATTTCAACATTCTTTTACTGCAAATAAATTCAAACAACATGAAATTAAATATTATAGTATTATTTTTTAGAGACACATCTAACACACACATTCGTTATCTGTTATGCATTTAATAAATATACACTTAACTCATTTATTTATATATAAATTTAATTTTTATTAAAAAATACACTTGATACAATTCATACAATACTCAAACGGTTATAGTTAGACAAATAAGTAAATATAGAATAAACATGTTTATAATAAACTTAATATTAAAAATGTAGCATCTTAAAATACTTAAATACAGTAGTTGTAAAACATATAAAAAAACAATAGTGATGGTATTTTTTATTATTATTTGCACAGTACTGAATATTAATAGACCAATACGAAAACTTGCCAAAGAAATAATTCATATTTCAAATATTTCACAGATTATAGTATAACAAATAATAACAATTGCATTCCTTCATCATCGGTTGCTGGAAATTTGTGTAACGTCTTGTAAGTGGCACAGCCTCTAACACAATGTCTCACCATCAACAAAACATTAATTTATTAATTATATGCACTAGTATTTTTAAAACATAATTATTATTATTTACTTACTTTATTATTTCAAAAAAATTTATAATTAAATCACTTTGATCATTTTTTGCTTTATACTTTTTCTAATATTGGGCGCAAATTAGTTTTACTACTTTTTTACAATCAATTGCCCGGTAATTTTTTTTTAAATATAGCGCAGTGCATTCAAATTTTTTGTCAAGAAATCAGAACAGAGAACCAAAATTATGCTCTCTGTTGCACTCATTGCCCATAAAATTTTTCTTAAGAGTAACTTAAGGTTCTTATTCGGAGCAAGTTAAGGTCCGTATTCGGAGCGAATAAGGACCTAAACTTGCTCAATTTGGAAATAATCGTACGTTTTGAGATGGTATTAGTGCAATTTCTGAGAGTGTGTTTGTTATTTTCTGTTGTGCTCATTTAAGTTTCCGTTCTATATAAAATCTTCTTTGTAGCAAATCATGCATATGAGCACACAATGCAAGCAAATTACATTTTGCATAAAAATAAATAATTAGTATAATTAAAAGGAATAGTAAAATGTTAATAATTTCAAAATAAAACAATTTTTTCTTTTTTTCCCAATTTTCAAATATATGAAATATTTGAATTTTGTTTGGATTTTTGTTTACATATGATTTTTGATGTATAATTGCAATATTCGTTGGAATTTCCAATGCAGGTTCATAATAGTTCGCTTATTGCGTTGGTAACACCTTTTTCTTTATTAGCCAAAAACTGTGACCAGTAAACAACTACTGGTTTAGATAGAGAAAATAGTGTTATTGTTTTTTATACATTTCGGCCAGTATAGGTTAGCAACTTGCTGTTTTTTGGTATAAATAAATTAAACAATAAATAATTTAAATAAATTAAAATTAAATATTACCATATTTAGATATAACATCTGAAACAGTAATGCAGACTAGTTATAAAGTCTCTAATCAGCTAAGAAACCATATGAGTTTGTTATGTGGTCTATTGTGGTCAATTTCAAAAAAAATTCCTAAATCTCTAAAAGTTGTTTGCAAGAAATAAACAAACAAAAACAGTCAATTCAATTAAAATATAGAAAGTGATCTCAAGCCAAATATATAGCAGAATACAAAAGTACAGCAAGACATTCTCAATGTCCAACTGATGTAGACATAAATGGATATATATATGTAAACATATGGTCATTGCATATAATATTTCTTTCTGCATTGTTGTAAAGTAATGCTAATATTTATGTTGACATTGTTACGTGTAATTAAGTTACTTAGATGTCTTTCGAAAAAGCAGTACTGATAAACTGCTACGAACCAACACAAAAGAATATGATGCTAAATGATATACAAAAGCAAATTCCAAACTAAAACAAACATAAATTTTTTTAAGGAAAAATGTTTTAATATTGAAATTTGAAATTCTGAGATGCAATAATTGCAATGAAATGTATTGGCAACGCTATTTGAAATGTCAAATAAAGATGAACTCTATGCTTTCTGTCAAGAAGGTACAAACCAAAAAGAATTGTGTGCAAAAACAAAAAAACGGTAACAAATCAAAAACAAAACTACTGCATTACACTACGTTGGCTGAGGACAATTACTGTTGCTCTTCTGCTGCGCTGTGTTGTTTTGGTTTCGTTTGTAGTGATTTTATTTCTCTGATTTAAGAAGTGGGTTTTTCTAAATAATAAGTTATATATGAATAATTATTTTATGCTTTTTGTTCAAAAAATTAAACATGAATTCAAATTGAATTCACTACCAAAAAGTTCAAATATTGTTTTCTGAGTAATTTTTCTTATTAAAATGCACAAAAACTTAAGAAATACGCGCGTTCAAGTTTGCATCTTCCACCAAGAAAGTAAATTCGGTAAACTTGGTTCTTAAATTTCAAATTTCGAATTTAAAATATAAATAAAGATATTGATTGATTTCAACTAAAAGTGCTCTCATTTAAAACAATATAAAGTGTATTGTTTATTCTATATATAATAAAATTAAATAAAATCTAAAAATTATATAAAGCGCCAAATTAAAATGTAAGTATTGCTTTTCTTATAGCATTTGAATATGTACACATAGCCAATAAAGTCTGCGTACACCTTACGAATTTTGATATGTGATAAAGAAACAACATAAATAAATATTTTAAATTAAAATTTTTACATATATTTGTTTTTTGAAATCTTAAGTTAAAATAGCAAAAGACAAAAATTGTATTCGTTTGTTCATTCGTGAGATAACGGGATAAAAATGTTCCTGCATGTAAATATAGGCTCCATAAAGTTTGCGTACAGTTCGTTTGTTTAGATAATACCGTTAATTTTTGAGCAGTTTGTTCTTATTTTTGCTCATTTGATATTATTTAGCATTTGAATTAAACATTTAGCGAATTCAGTGATCAATTAATTTTTAAGTAGTAATTATTTTAAAGTATGGAATCAAGGGGAAGAGAAATCAGTGTGCACGAAAGAAAAATAATTATTTAACTATGGAAAGATGGAAAAGTTTCCGAAAATTGGTGAAACTATTGAAAGAACGCATTCATCAGTCCAGCGCATATTGTACAACTTCAACAAAATCGGAATTTTAACATATAAACCGCGTCCTGGGCGTCCAAAAGTTTTATCAGTCCGAAAAGCGAAAAATAGTCCATATGATAAATATCAACCCTCGTATTTCAATCATTTAAAAAAGTATTTGTGCGGAGACTGCTACAAAAGTATTACGTAAAGCTAGATATCATGGTAGAGTCTCGCGAAAGGACCGTATATTTACCTTGTAAACAAAGAAATACACAAATAAATTATGGAATTATGGTAAGGGGGTGCATGCATGGTGGCTAATGATGTAGGCCAGTTGGAATTTATAGAATCGACAATGAATAAATGGAAATTGGAAACAAAGTGCAGATAATTTGAACGAACAAACGAATTCAATTTTTGTCTTTTGCTATTTTAACTTAAGATTTCAAAGAACAAATATATGCAAAAATTTTAATTTAAAATATTTATTTATTATTTATTTATTCTTTATCACATATCAAAATTCGTTAGGTGTACGCAGACTTTATTGGCTATGTGTGTATATATATATGTACGTATATAGCGTTAATTTGCAGTACATTAACGTTAAAACGTGATGTATTTCAAGTAAATTAATTAACATATATGTATTATAATTTATTTCAAATGTCGTACCCGTTGTAAACCCAATATCCTGTATTTTATTAATTAATTTCATTTCATTTGCTCCGTTGCGTTGTCTTCCTCTTGCCGCTCTCCTAAGTTTCAAGTGCTTCAAATATTTTTTATTTGGTTGTAAAAACCTTGCCCAATCGTCGTTATATCTATTTTCAACGCTAGCCAACGTTGCTTCTTTTTGCTTTTTTTTCTTGCTAGGAGTTTAATGCGCTTGGATTTGGATTTCTTATGGATATTTTCTCGGTCAGCGTCGCTGCGTTTGCTTTATTGTTTATTTCCTTACAGCTGCTTGACTGCGTTGCTAATGTCTGACTGCCGAAGCTCCTTTTTCTTTTAGCTGCGCTTCTGTGTGAGATTCGTTCGCTTTGCAATGTAAACGCAAACTTGTGTTAATGACATCGTCTCCGAACTGTTAGAGTTTTATTTAGTTTTTGTTTTTTAACGTTTTTGTTGTTGTTTATGGTTTGGTGAATTTTGGTGAGCTACAGTGAAATATGCCAATCACACTTGAACTAAATTATTAAACTAATACTAAAAACAAATTATTAAATTATTATTATTAATTTATTATTATTTATGAATTATTATTAATTCATTATATTAATAATTATTAAATTATTAAACTAATACTAAAAATAATAACGAAGAATGAAAAGTATAGAAAGTGATTAGTGTTATTATTAAGAAGAAGATTCATTGCTCGAAACATGGATGCTAATGTTTTCATAATGTATAACATGCATTCGATATTACATTGAATAAAACATTGAATACATTGAATCAACTAAAAAAATGATTAGAATTTGATAAGTTTATATGAGGTTAAAGTGTCCTATTTATTTGAAATTCATAAAGTTTTTTTATTCGCTTCATCATAATGTCAAAGTAATATACCACCAAATTTTATTATGTTCTTCATTCGAGAGGTAATTTATATTAAATCAGTTGATAAGTTTAAATATAAAACAGATAGATACCATCTTAATAATATTTTGAAATCGAAACTGTTTATATACAGGCCAGATATGTTCAGTTTAAAATCAATTCTAAAACTAATTCACCAAAGCTAGCAACGTATTGATGGATTTGTCTTAGCAAAAACAAATGAAAAATTTGCAACAAAAATGATGTTGTTTTGCGTATTATACGAGCTTACTTGTTTGTTTATTCTTATTGGTAGCTATCAGAAGAAAAGTGGAATTTTGTATGAGAATATTTTCAATGTTTGGTTTCGTTATATTAGTAAATTTTATTGGGTATTTTTTTGAACTCTAATATCTGGAATCTACCAAGTGGATAAATTACAAAAATTTCTTGATGTGTCTGTTTTATAATTTCATGTTTTGTGTTTGATAAACAAAAGTGTGTCACGACAACCGCAATATGTTCGATTAATACATATTTAATCAAGAGTCATTATCAAAAATCATTCACGTATACATATACATTTGTTTTTCCATGGGTTTTGTGTATTATATATATATAATAATAAAATTAAATTATTTTAATTATATAAGTTACCATATAATTTAACAATTAGAACAACTAGAAGTTTGTTTAATTTAACAGACTTAACAATACTGTGCAATAATTTTTTATTTTGATGCAGAATGTAATTTGCTTGCACTATGTGTACATATGCAAGATTTAATACTTGACAGTTTACAATAGTGATGCCAATGTCTCGCTTAGCGAGTATAAGCTAGCATGCGTTTTTTGTCACACTTGTGTGTCACCGAAAACGCCTAATATTAATCAATTAGTAGTTGGATTGTATTTTTTTTATACATACATACATACAAAACAATTATATATATATATATATATATATATATTGATAATACATTGTGACCGAAAAGTTTTCGGAAATTCTCATTTAAAATTCGCGCGCTGTATATTTTTCGATATTTTAAGTTTATGTAGTTTGGCAGCACTGTCCTTAATTACTATGCCAAAAATGAGCGCGATCTGTCAGACAGTTCGTTTACGGCAGCTGTTGAAACCAGTTCACCTCAGTAGTGCGTTGCGAAAAAAACAATGGAAAAAAATATTGAACAAAGAGTTTGCATCAAATTTTGTTTTTCGAACGAAATTTCGTGTGCAGAATCGTTGCGAATGCTACAAAAGGCTTATGGGGAATCAGTTTTATCGAAAACTCAAGTTTATGAGTGGTACAAAGCCTTTCAGGACTGTCGTACGACCGTCGAAGACATGCCGCGTTCTGGACGACCTTCGACCTCTACCACCGACGAAAACATTGAAAAGGCAAAGGAAATCGTGTTCAAAAATCCTCATGTGAGTGTTAGAGAGATAGCACGAGAGCTAGGCATCGGTCGTGAGATGGCTCGTTTGATTTTGGTGGACAATTTGTGTATGCGACGTGTCAACGCCCGGCTTGTTCCGATTCACCTCAATTTGTTCAACATTATCAACGATTTTAAGGCCAAACATTCAATAAATACCATCGAACAGCCACCGTATTCACCTGATCTTGCACCGTGTGACTTTTTCCTGTTTCCCAACCTCAAATTACCACTCAGAGGAACGCGTTTTGAATCCATAGAAGACGTAAAACAGAATTCGCAGAGGGAACTCAAAGCCATACCGGAAAGCGCCTATAAAAAATGTTTTGATGATTGGAAGAAACGTTGGCATTTGTGTATCGCTTCTAATGGAGCATATTTTGAAGGAGATAAAATAAATATTGATGAAGATTAAGAATTTTGCGTTTTATTTAAAATTTCCCGAAAACTTTTCGGTCACAATGTAAGTAATAATCCATTTAGTTACAATGGTTAAAATAGCTAATTGAGTACAAATTATTATTTCAAAGTATGTGAAGTATGTTGTTATTTTTGTTGTCGCGTGATAGGTAGTTCTGTATAGTTTCTGAGAAGTCCTGTTTGGCTTTTGTCTTCATTTCAAACCGTTAAATTTTGATGTGAATTAAAAATGATGCTTGGTCGTCCATGACTAATATCTTCAGCAGCTAAAGTCGGTCTGTTTTGATTATAGTGAGCTAGGTCTGATGTCATCTAGAAGCATTTAATATCGGTCTACTGTGTAGTATAATCGCTAAGTATCGCACAAAACCCTTTTCGAAATTGCTTTGCTATGCTTTTCGAATGGATTTGTGTGCAAACCGAAAACTGTTTCCAATTGCATCTCATGCAGTTTTGCTCTGCTGTTTAGTTAACATTTGTTTAATGTTTGCCTTTAGTGGACTCAGCTTTGTTTGTATCCTGCGAATGGAGGGGAAGTTTAAAATTATTGATTTTGTGAAAACAAGAAAAAACTGATATATTTATACGAGTACTTTGTGCTTTGCCTTTTACTTATTCATTTCGAAATGGTTTTCAAGCAAAAAATGACCTTCAATAGAACAAACGAAGGCAGGTCCTTTAACGGGTACCAATGTGCGTAGCTGATGATTGCAACCTTGGAGCAATATTTGCTATTGACCCACTTTTCTGTTGCAATCAGTGAAATTTAATACAAATGCACTCTTTTTTGCTAAACATATTCGAAATGAAATTCTTAGCAAACATTTCAAATAATTTGTGGTTTAGTAGACATATTTCAGCCTAGTGATATTATTGTCCTTCATATGGATTATAAGTGTTATATGTGCCGTCGTTAATGCAAATTAATGCAATTCCTGAAATCTGTTTTATTCAGACATTAAAATAGTCAATATTTGTCAGGATATAAATTAAAAGTTGAGATATATTGCGCGTTGACGTCAATAATACTCCTCTCCCACCTCACTTCTCCCTGAGACCACCCAGTCCACAATAAAAACTAGGCTTTCTAATTCACTTTTTGTTTGTTATGTGTTTTTGAGCGGTGGAACTGAAATTTTATGGTGTAGGGAATTATACAAATTCCCTACACCAAAATCTTTTTTATTATATTGTAGTAATAGTTTAAAGTTTTACTGTCAATTATATTTTTATTTTTATAATCAGTTTTTATGCATTTCACTTTTCAGCTGTGCTCTGTACTTAGCAGAGGGCAAGATGCAGATGCACTTACATATGTACATATATTCTTTGCAGCACAGGTTGTCCGTCTTTTGCCAACAAGAAATAATTTCATAGAAATTATCAGAAAAATTCACAAGAAATTATCATATACTCAGTCAGATATGGATCCGTGCGACTTTTTCCTGTTCCCGAAACTCAAATTGCCCCTTCGTGGTAAGCGTTTTAAGTCGATTGAATCGGTAAAAGAGAATTCGCCGAAGGAACTAAAAGCCATACCTTCACGGAAGACACTAACAAGCCCCATATAAACATAAGGTGTCAGGTGTTATCATGTGCTGGTGCTTTTTTACAGTCTCTAATGTATTATGAATTTCTCAAATAATCTCATTACACCTTATTTTCGTAACATTGAATCGAGGTTAAGTGGAAAATTGATTACACCCTGATACACAGTATTTCTTTGCTTGATGATTAACACATTTTTTTGTTTGGATATTATTTACTATTCGAATTTAATTAACTAAATTTAATTTCTCTTCAGATCAAAATGAAAGAACGTCCAAAAGAACTAACTGAATGGGAAGACAATATCCATTTCGATTCTGATGATCCAGATTTCATTGGTGTTACTGTCATCGAAACTAACGCAGATGGAGAAATTTCAAAGTTCAACAATAGTCATTTAAATCCAATTCTTTCTATTGGTAAGTGCAATATTTCTTTATTTTATTAACATTAAAGTCGTATATAGGAATAGGAATAAACGGGGTGCCAGCTCTTTTGTGCTGCAACAGACCTTAACTGAACAGAAGACATTCCGCCTTTCGAACGAAAGCCAGAATGTCAGACATTGAGGACCTCTTAATGCCAAAAGAGGAGAGTAGTTCTCGACACAGTGACCCAGATCAACCCCGGTCAAGGGTGGGCAGTCACAGAGAATGAAAGTCTCGTCTGCTTTTAAGCAGAGTCGACAATCTATCTCTTCGGACAGACCCATTTTGTTAAGGTGAAAACGCAGTCTATGGTGACATGTTAAATATCCCGCCATCAACTTGAACTCTGTTCTACTAAAGAAGGATACCTTATCATAACTGTAGGGAGAAACAAGCTCTTTAGCCTGAAGGTTACGTGAAATGTCGCGCCATTAGCGACTTTTCTCGACTAAAAACCATTTATCAATCAGAGAACTTGATCCACAATATAGCTCCGGTTCATAAATTTGAGTATCAGATCCTAACCTCGCTAGACTATTGGCAGACTCATTACCATTCATTTCTCTGTGACCAGGCACCCAGTAAAGCATCACTTTGGTTTTGCTTGCCAGCTGCTGCAGCGTGTCATAGCAGTCGTGTATAAGTCGCCACAATATTTTTTATTCAAAATTTGCATAATCTGGCAGCACTTGGAGTTCATCTCGTTTTTATGATTTATATTATTATTAATGAATATTGTTGTCAATTTAAGCAAAAGCGCGTATGTCGAATGCAATACAAATTATCGACCTGACCATTTTCAAACAATAAGAAATGTGTTCGCGTGCTTCGCTGCATACTTAAATATTTATTAAAAAATTGAAAATTAAAAAAAAACATAATAATAAAAACTTTTTGCAATTTTTAACGAAACAATTACATTTTTTATAATTATCCAGAAAACAGAAAAATGCTTCTTTCCATATAAATAATAAGTGCGGACAGTGCAACTGGCAACTGGCAACTGGCAAATCCAGCGAGCCCTACAAATATCTTATTATTCCGTCCGTTTTAGTTTTAAATAACTTTTTCATTTTTCAAAATTATATTTTAAATTAATTAAATATTTTTTTGCTTATTGTCTTTTTGAGCTTCCAAATAAGTAAATCGAAATGGCAATGCAAAATTTCTTTCTTTTCTTTCTTACAGTATTCAATTCTTTCTGATTTTAAATTTCTATTTCCCCTTAATCAGCATTTCAGAAAAGGGTCACATAAAAGCCTCGATTCGAGCGCATGTATTCATCGTAATTTCCGATCGATGATGGTGTCAACTGATTTTAATTGAATTGCTTCGGTTTTTGAATTTCAAAAATCTGGTTTTTTTTCTAGATTTTCCTAACAGGAACTCAAGCCTCGTGGATGGAGAGTAATAATTAGATGGAGAGTTAGTTATCATATTTCACAGGGATAGAAAGAGAAAAGTTTGGGAAGAATGTGGGCATGTCAAAAGCAAATTTAACCCCAAACTAAATTAACTGTTGAGATGGAAAGATGTCTCGTCATTCGAAATTACATTGCATTACATATCAGGAGAAGATTTGGTTTATAATATGTCTTCCCAAAAGAGGCGCAATAAAACATATATAGATATGTAGCTTGTGTATAATATGTATACATACATACATCTGAAATCTGATGTAATGATTCATATACAAATTAAATTTTTAAAGTATTAAATCATATGATACCAAAACACCGTTTTTATAAAGGAATTATTAGGAATTCTCCTGATGAAGGCAAAGGCGAATTTGTCGACACTTGACGGCTAAAAAAATTTAAAACAAAATTATGTTACATCGTTTTTATTATATTTGGAAACAAAAATGAATTAAAACGATTAACTTTATACCTTTTTCCGTATCTTTGATATTAGAATTTCAAAATTATATTGCATAAATTACAGTCAAGCTTCCATAACTCGAACTTCTATAACTCGAATTTTCTAAAAATAGTGCACCAAGGTTTTAGAGAGTAAATTACACACAATTCTGCTTCCATAACTCGTATTTTTCTATAATTCGAACAAAAATTTTGTTCCGTGCCGATAGGAATATGAGAAAGTGCATTCTATAAGTCGAATTTCTCTTATAAGTATGAATTCATTTTGGTATTTGGGGAAGTCCCTTTTTCCAAAACAAGCGTTTAATTTTTTCTTTCTTATGTTGCTTCTGGTATTTGTGCAAATGCATAGAATTGACATTTTTCCGCCGAGTATGACATCTAAATTGCAACCGCTTGGTCAGGGAGTAATTCAAATTTTAAAGTGTAACTATCGTAAATCACAACAGAATCGTGAAGGACGCACTAAAGCGTATAGAAGCATACAAAAAGCAGGATATGACACTTATGGATTGCATAAATCATGTAGCAGAAGCTTGAGATATTGATGTAAGTAGTGAAACGATAGCGCACTGCTTAAAAAAAGCTGGATTTGGCCAATTTTTTACATGGGACGAATAGGACGCCATTCCTTTAGTTTTCTTGAATATCATTGATGAAGACCATGAATTGATTTAAAAATAAAGTAAAAGTAAAGCAGATAAAATGACTTCCAATGCTACTCCTAACGATTATATTAAGCTTGACAATGAAATGTGTACATCAAGCTTTCCTACAGATGACGATATTATTGAGCACTATAGCTCTAAATTACTGGATCCAATTCTAAACGTAACGGAAAGTGATGATGAAGGTTCGGTGGATGCAATTGTTGTTCAGCCTTCCAAGAATGAAGTAGAAGACTCATTCAAAATTCTGAATTTAATTTGGAAACGAATGATACTACAACTGATGATCACTATAAGAGTATGAATAAAGTGGAATCTCTTTTTACTGAAAATAAAAAATTAAAGTACCAAACCCTAATTTCTGAATATTTTACTTCACTATAACTTCTGTACTTTATTTGATTGCAAATAAATAAATATCTTAAAATGTGATTCTAGTTTCTTTCAAAAATAAAAAAAAAATAAAAAATTCTCTAACTCGAAGTCTCCATAAATCGAAACTCGAAGTCTCCATAACTTATGAAAGTTATGGAAGTATGACTGTATTTATAAATTGGGAGTGCCTGAGGCCAGGTAAAATGAATGCCAAACTCATTGGTGAATGCCACTATTTTGATAATTGCTTTGTTGAATATGTTGTGGAGTGAAAGAGTAGCGTGTTGATATGCTTAAGTCTGAACAGTGAAACGGTAGATGTTCCGGTTGTTTTTTTGAGCGAATATGATCTACAGGAGTAACGATAGAACAAATCCAAGCTGCCTTCATCTTGTGGACATTTCCCTCTTGTTACTATTGAACAAACATAAAGTTCTAAAATCAGCTATCATGTCATGTTTTATGTGTAGGTCATTTTGCTATTAACCTGACCACGATATGTGGTAATTGATATTTTCTATTTAAATTACAAATCCTGAAATTTGTACAAAATAAAGAACAATAATTTTGATAGCTGCCAGCATGGATATATGTGAGAAGATAGTCCTCTTTCAGTGTACTAAGTCAGCGATGTCATTTCATAAATCTGGTTAGAGACTGTGGTAATGAGTAAAATCAAAATTTTAATAATGAAATTTCATCCTAAAATTATGCTTCACATAAAATAGTATTTGAATGCTTTTTTACATACGCTTTGGGTTGGGCAAAAAGTATTTGGCGTGTTGGAGTTTGCTCGACTTTTAAATGCAATTACTTTGAAACCGATAAGTGGATAAATTAATTGATAAAATTATAAATTAATAAATATTTTATTGTATTAAATATAAATATAAAGCTGGTCGCAAACATGGCATTTTATTTTTAACCAGAGCAAAATAAAACGCTTGGTTGGTGTTGTGAACTCACGAATAAAATGTTTGAATCGATTGGTGCAGGAGGTAAAGAGTTATTATATTTTTTACTTAATAAGTATTGTTGTTACAGATGTCATCTTGAGTTTTTGTAAATTTTAAGTATCCACTTAAGTATGCAACTAGAATCAGTTGTTAAAGGTGGGGGAGGAACACAAGTGTAGAGGGACAGATGCATAGAGAAAGAATATCAGGTTTAGGCTGGATGCAAAACAATTGCATTACCTGAATAGAGAGATATTATAATTGATTTTGTTTAAATTTATTTTCTTCAAGAAGTATGAATAATAGGTGCAGTGCAAAAAAATTATATTAATTAAAAGCAAATTTAATTATGATTTTTAATTTTTGTTTAAAAATGGACTACATATGAAGCATGCATTATATGATGGATGCATATTGTTTAATATTATAGCTACAAACTTAAAAAAGAGTTTACACAACTTTTTGCTGCTGCGTTTTTTCCTAGATGGTTTTTAAAAGAACTATTATGTTCGGTCTTTGATATCAGCTAATTTTCTACTTAACCCAAAGGTAAATTCTAGAACTCTGATTTTAATTAGTATTTCAGTTTAGATTACGTGAAAGTTAACTTATTTTGCTTTTTCTATGTAATTTGATCTGTTTTCAAGTACCTATGCTAATCACCTATAGTGCTCTATTCGGCGGTCATGAAATCCGTACATTTTGTACACGTTTTGGCTGACATTCGCTGCTCACTTGTTTAGTTGATAATGATCCACAAACATTTAACAAAATCAGGTAGAAATTTTTGCTCATATTGGCATAGCGCCGGTATTTCTGCTTATCACGAACTCATACGCGTTATCAGTTGAACAGGGTAAACAAAATTGGTGACTCGACTCCCTCCCTATACCTTCTCAAATCCAACTTCTGTAAAGAGAAAGAACCTCTGTTTGCACATGTTCACTGATAATGTCTCGGCAACTGCCGTCTTAATTCATTTTTAATTCTAATAATTGATTAATTCAAAATCCCAAAAAAAAACACGAACATACGAGCTTACAAATCTAATATATGTACGACGGATAGTGTGTTTAATGGAAAACCAGAGATAATACTTAGCCAATATCTGTTATTGTTTTATTGTGTCTGTTTGAATTTGCAATATTTTAAAACATTCACGAAATGATTAATTGAATTGTTTTTGTTTTTTGCTTCCATTGATAATTTCGAATTCGGGTTCAATAGAGTGGGTTTTCGCCACTGTTTGCTTGAAGTCAAATGGATTCCTGTACGATCCATTTGACAGCTGCTTTTTTATGGCCGTTATTGAAATAAACTTTATGGCAGCTGCTTGGATTAAATATTATTTATGAGCAATTGTTTAGAGGTGTGTGTGCGTGAAGTTTTATTTTAGGCCAAAGTTTTTGTTTATAGTATTGCAATTTGTACTCCAGATAAACCCACTTTGACACACATAGCAGCATTGGTGTACAAAAATATTTTTAAAATAAAAATTTATTAATAAACATATTTTATTTATTTTATAGTTTCTTTTACGATTTCACATTCCACCGTTTATTTTTTTATAGCTTTTGTATTTCTTTCAGAATTCAAGTGCATTGGCAAGGTTAAAATTTTTTACTTCTTACTGTGAAAGTAAGTGCACTGGTGTGCACAGTTCTGACGCAATTTTCCGTACTTAATTAAAGTGTCAATTTGCTTCACAAAAAAAACAAGAATAATAAAACTCAGTATTAAAAAAAACTTATCAATAATATTGTAATTGTATTGATTAAACTGTCCATAGTTTATTTCTGAATTATTCAACTGCAAAGATCCATATAAGCAACTGCTATAGATTTATTTGAATATGATCAGGTTTCAGAGGTGCGCTTAAACTTTACGTTCTCAAGCTTTCTGGGAGTAAACACAAATATATATCCTTTTCTAGGGTGAACTATCTTTGACCACTTTATAATTGATTAAATGGATTGTTATTATAAAAAATCTACCAGAGTTCTTATGAGCTGAGATGAAGTTTGGGCAAAGTTTTGGCAAGTAATCGCCAGTTCTAAGAATTTCTAGAAGAACCTTCCGCTAAAATAATATGTTTTTTTTTATTGAAAAGCTCTTTTTTAAAGATCTATAACATGATCTAATACAATAACAAGGCAAGTTATTATTAATGAACAATCGGCTTAAAATTAATAAATTAATGTAAATACATAAGTAACAGACCTTAACTGTTTACATCATCTATACTAAATGCTTCAAAAACTGTTACCCATTTGTATCTAGGAAGAATTTAATCTGTGTCACAATTAGACATAAAGTTCTCTGTGTATCTGTATATTTCTTTGTGTCTATGGTATATCTATCTCTGTATATGAACTTGTACCGGCATCTCAATCTGCTCTGTGTCTGTATCTGTATCTATAGCTGCATTCATACATATATTTCTTAAAAGTAATTTTACCTTAATAATTTTTGTCTTTTTTTCAGTCTCTTTTTAAATATTTTTAATTTTTTTCTTAAATAACATTAAACAAAAGTTTAAAATAAGTTTTCCAAGTTTTATTTTCTTCAAATTACTTGTATTTTTTTATTAATATTTGTTGAAAAAATGCTAACCATGCATTAATCAATCTATACTCGTAAGTCTGGGACACTTTGTTCTCAGGTTTATGAAATCGGAATATTTTTCACATATATTTACATATATGTTTTACACATATGATATGCAAGTATGTATGTCATATTGTCTGTACTTTACTAACATCAGACCTTCAGACTAAATTATTGTAATTTGTTGTTTAATTATGGACAAAAATCAGGCACTACGTTTTTATATACTGGAAATTTATAACTTGCTTATAGCAGTTGCAATACTCTGTACACAGATATCTATTTTGAGAAATCAATTATTGGCCTTTAATAAATTACACTTAATAAGTTCAATAAATCTTATCTAATTGTTAACTTTTCATGAATGTAGTCTCTTTCTGGAAAGTTTCGTACGATTAGCTCAAACTAGAGATTAGTTTATTTGTACACGAAATACAGATATACAGATGAACATTTCAAATGGCCATTCTACGATATATATGTCAATATAGTTACCGATGGAATAGAGTTCAAAATTTTTGACAATTTCAATGTATCCTCATCGCAACTATACCTATGTTCACTTTATATATAACAACATCATATAGTATGTGTACACCAAAAAGATAGCACATTAAAACACAACTATTTCTATCTATTGAAAGTCATCTAAGTATCTATTCTATCTTGCTGGAAAGTCATTCTACTCGTATTACTACTTCCATCCTTCACTGTGTGGTTTTAGTTTAACAGCTCTACTTCAGTGACATATAGTCACTTTATCTAACAGAATGTTTAGATAAAGGTATGGATCGTTTTATAATCAGTGAATATTATTAAAATGTAGTAGGTGACTACTACCTACTACAAATATGGTGAAGATTTCTTACACTCTTAAACACTCAATTCTCTCAATGACAACAATGACGAATAATCCTAGATGCGATAAATATGCAGTAAAAATCCATGTGTAACTATCAAAAGACCATTGCATATAAAAGCACTTATTGTATGGTGTGCATATTGGTCTGAAGATATGATAGATTCTCAGTAATGTAAGACTGAATGGCCCTTAATTTCTCTAAATTAGTGGTTAATTTTTTAGGCTTAAAAATTGAAAATGCGAATGTTAAAGGTATGTGGTTTTGGCAGGAGGATGCTATAAATCATTGAGCCGGGGCTATTATGCAGCTATCTAGCTTTGATGAAAAACATTGCAAACATTGTAAAATTTCCCGTATATGGGACGTAAGTGTCAAGATCTGTTTATATATATATAAATTTAAAATTTTAGCAAATAGTATCTGAGACTATACGCTGTTGTCTGATTCCCACTGTGTAGAACCGACTTTGTTCATTTTTTTTCTTATTTAATTTGAATAAAATAAATTATTGGTTTCATACTACTCTTAATTGTATGAAAACAATACTGTGACCATTTGATACGTTTCAAACTAAGTAAATTAAAATGAATTCCAATATCAATAAATGTTGTATTGACAGTTTTTAATTGTGAAGGTGCGCAAATTTCTTATTTACAATTAAAATTTTCAATTATCGAATCAATAACGAAAGTATTACATCCATTCTCCATTCTCCATTCTCCTCAGCACATTTAAGGTTACTTTCTCAGCTATTATGAGAACGTTTGATGACGCACACGATAAATAAGATTTTTAAGGTTTCGTGGCGGCATTCCCTTGAAGGAAGAATATAGTTTCAGCAGAAGTGTGTTATTTCTGAAACAAACCATAAAAAATATTTATAGGTATATATATAAACATGTGTCTTAAGATAAATGCAGTAATTAAGTAAGACTTTAAACTATTGTTTCATTTACGATTATAATATATATATGTCTTTAATAACTAGAAAATGATATTATCTAGCATATTTTTAGCCATATTGAAAGCGTTACGTCTCTATAAATAAAAATTCAATGAGCCTTTGTTTATGGGTGAACCCTACTTTCGAAAGCATTCAGATCTGCATAACATTATTTATTTCTTAGAATTTCTATATTATTGTTTGCCGTCCTCCATGATGATTAGAACTATTTGCATTACCCTGTCATGTTGCATGTTGAATGTGGCTCTGTGTCTCTAGCGTCATCGATGCATATACCCGTAAGTTTTAAAAATTTGTTTCGATTTGTTATTTTGAATTAATTGAATTTAATTAATTCCAGAATAAGCAAATTTCCAAGGCGACGTGATATTCAAATTGCGCATTTCTTTCTCAATTTAGACTCGTATGTGCTTTCTTTTCTCGAATAAATTATATACCTATGTCCACATTGGGGAAACATTCGTACTTAAGTACTTTCACATCCTTTACTGAATATGTAGAAAAGTGCATTGAAGTACAACAAGGGATTGACTTGGAAATTTGAGTGTTTTGGAAGCGCTCATTAGCTGACGGATAACGGATCGTCTTCCAAACTTTTTTTCCTACCTAACGAGACAAAGTTACTGAGACAGAAGTGAATGCGTATCCCTCATAGAATACTGATTTGTAATCTTTTTTCGCTGATGGTTTAATTCAGATATATCTTTTATTAAATATTATTTAATAAAAGATATATGTTTTATATGATATTTTCAGCTGTTTGTGTGTCTTTATATTGAAAAGAGTTTCTTCTGAAAGAAGCCCAATTATATAAGATAACTTTCTGTGTGATGGGTAGCTATTAAAGCTTCGGTTGAATTATTTAGATTATATTCGTCTATAAATATATTTATAAAAATTTATTTCGTATAAAGAAGAAAGCAGGCAAAAAATCAACAAAGGCTACAAAAATCAAATATTGACTTTTCCGGAAATCGCTGAGAAATTGGGCTTTTGATTTATCAAAAATATTGACCAATTAAACAATGTTAAATTGGTATTTTATATTGTTTAAACAATTGCCATTTCAGATAAATATTTACTTTATAAATCTGCAGCGTAATTTTTTTTATTTCATATTTGTAATAATTTTTTTTCTTCTGATCCAATTCAGCTGTTGCATGTTCTGTTTTCAACATGAAATTTCAAAATTTCTAGGAAGTCCACAAAATATCTGTGATTAAATCATTTGTGCAAACAAACATGTTTACCAGATTCTTTTCAAACTTCTCCATGGGACTACTTCAAAGTGCTTGCAAAGCCATAAATAAAGATTGTGATTTGCTCTTACTTTAGATGCTTTAAATTTTTTTTTAAATTCTTCACTGGCAAGTGATGTACTTTAAATGTACTTTGCAGGTTTAATATTAAAAGTGGTCCAACAATTACAGATTAACCGATTTTATCTAGAACCAATAGAACCAATTTATCTAGAATCATGATTTATAAAAATTGTTGTATTTGTGGTCATTATCATGACTCATTAGTCTATATATTCTTTATTTTATTGGAAATATATTTTCTAATCATATAAATATTTTTTATATGGTTTCTATGTCTGAAATATGGCTTCAGTTTCTATTCAAAAAATTATTTCACAAAATATTATACTTAAATAAAGATAAAGCACTTACTGGTCCATGAATTTTTTTTAATGCTACCAATGGTATGCGTTGTCTAGCGTTATTTTGATCACACAATAATGCTAAATGCTTTCTTCTTTATAATTTTTGGTTCCGTTCCTTAAATTTTTGTTCCAACCGTTTTAATTGCTGATTGTGGTCACCTCAATTAATAGTAATTAAACTCGGTTTTGCTACCGGCTACTGAGCTTTCCAATCCATTTTTCATCATTTAATATTATACTAGATGAATTGATAATTACCTAACTTTACAATAGGTGGCAACGCTAGAACAAAATCAATTATATTTTTTATACCTAACAAGTTTTAAAGTGCTGATGTAAAAGTTTCGACTTCATCAGATATTTGGTTAGATTTTTGCAAATAACTGAAATAGTGCATCTTAGTGATTTTTTATAAAGTGATATTGAGCAGTAATAAAACTCCTCCATTTGAAAGGAATGAACAATGATGCAATCAAATTTAAAATGCATTCTACTTACGATAACCTTGCTCCATCGTTAACAACAATAAAATGTTAGAAACCTGAATTAAAACGCGATTGTAAGGATCTTTTTGATGATGATCGCCCGGGTCGTCCAAAAGAGGTCACAACTGAAAAAACTGTCAAAAAAATCTACTATATTTTGTTGGATGATCCGAAAACTAAATTGCGTGCGATAACAGAGATGAAAAACATATAATTTAAACGTGTATCGAATATTTTACATGAATATTTGCGCATGGAAAGGCTTTCAGCAAGATGAGTGGTCCGTTTGTTTACAATTGACCACAAATGACTACAACTTCGCCATTCCAAACATTGTTTGAAAGCTGACTGTGAACGTCGAGTAGTGACAATGGGTAGAGCCCGGGTTTAGTGTTCCCAGACGATCGCGAAGTCAACAATTGGCTGAAAAAGTTTTGGTTTCTGAATTTTAGGATAGATTAATTGGAAAAAGGAAAAACAATAACATTAGACTACTATTGCATATTGTTGGATCGATTGAATGAAGAAGTCAAGAAAAAACAAAATTAAATTAATTACGGTTCGAATTGTTTCCTCACCCACCATATTTTTCAGATTTGGCTCCCAGTGACTATTACCTGTTTCCAAATTTGAAAAGAGCCATCTTTTCAGAAAGAGATTTGCATCAAATAATAAAGTGAGGACTTAATAAATAGTATTATTTCAAAGGTATTAAAATATTGAAACAGTGTTGGTCTCGGTGTCGGTGTGTCGAGCTAAAAGGAGACTATATAGAAGCATAAAATATAATTTTCAAAAAAATGCATTTTTATTTTTTAGACTAGGTAGATATTAATCTATCTGTGTGTTTTTGTTCTGTTGACACAGTGAAGTTCGGTTTAATAGATTTTTTTACTCAGTTTGTGAAGCACCTAAACGAACTACGACCAACACTGTTTTATAGTCAGCTAACACATATGCAAATGGTTTAAAACAATGGCAACTAATCTTGTAATATTAAGTTTGCAACTTTTATAACTACTCCTACTTTATGTTATATATTACACAATTATATTGTATTGTGGACTGTTTTGACGTTTTCCGGTGTCACCACCTCTTTTGGGTGGCCATAGCCTTGGGTATCATCGCTGTTTGTACGGCCGTGTTTAAAGTCAGTAGGAGTGGTAGAGTCTATTTCTCTATCATCTGTGTCAATGGGGCAGAGTCTAGGCAGAATCTAGGCAGCACTTATCAAATCAAACTTTTGCTGTCACGGTATTTTGTCCCAACAAAAAGTAATGATAAATCAAGACACGAGCGTACTTCGAACTCATTGTTCTAAAAATATAAAAGTAGTTTCAATAAAATATCTTTAATTAAATAAGTGAACGTTCAAATGTCAAGAAATTTTAGCAGGCATAATTCGGAAACTGACGCTTTTTAAAATTGATATGAATTTTGCATTAGTGACGTTGTTAATATGTCATCCACAGACTTCACAGTAAATATGTTATGTTATAAGTGCTGAGCTAGGCTAGGTTCTTCCTGCTACTTTTTAAGCAGTTAACTCTTGTCCTCATCGTTTGAAAAATCTTCCAGAATTTGCATGTTATTTTACATAGGGTTGTAATGGAACTCGCTTTGTAATTAAAATGTTTGGATTTATTACTGCAATATGATAACGATCTATAAACATGCTTACTCACATACACTTATTTCTTTAGTTTTATCTAAATTTGTCACATATACGCAAATCTGTTTCCACAAACGACAACAACGCGTTTATGACGTTTGATTGGACAGCAGTTTTAGTCACTTAAGTGTTCTGTATGTTTGTATTTCACATATTATCATAGTTGGTTCACATTGCTTATTTTTTACAAGTACGTCACTCTAAAAATAACAACAAATATATACAATATATGTATACTAATTCTTTCTTCTTGTATTTACCAGTTCCCAAGCGCCTTTACAACGTCACTTCTGTTTAATTTTTCATATTAATTTGCATAAATTTTCTGTAATTCTGTTCTGTGTTCATTATAAAATAATTAATAACATTTAAAATAATACGAATGAGTATATATTTGTGTATCATTTTGAGTACGACGCTGTATCACTAAGTACGACGCGTATCTAAAATAAAGCATTCAATAATTTTCTACTGGCGTATCTGTTTTTGAAGCCGTTCCTAATGATTAACGACTGTTATTCAAAAAAAAAAAAAATATGAAAATAATTTAAAAATAATAAGCAAAAACCTATTATTTAATTATATTCTGCTTTACAAAATTACATGCTGATAACAATTTAATAATTTATTCAGTTTATTCAGTTTATTATACTCTTTGACGTCACCTGCTGTATTGTAATTCGTATCTAATTTGCTTACACTATGAAATATGTTTGATTATTTTAAGGTAATTAAGGTAATTGAACAAAAAAAAACTACATAATTACATATTCTTGTTATTAATATACATATACGTAATGTATTATATTTTTTTCTAATTTTTGCTATTGTTTTCTGTAATTCAAAACTACATTAAATTAAAAGTTTGTAAATTAATTGTTGAGTAGTTTTATAAACTATGAAATAAATAAAAGAACAGCATTTCTGATCTAACAATATATTTTAAAAAATTAAAGAAATGTAATAGTTGACTTTCAATTTAATAACAAATTATTATACTTCAATCAAACTAAAACTGAAAATATTTTCTATATTAAGAAGTAAAATATAAGAAATTTATGATTTAATGAATTAAATTAAATTTAGTACGGTTTTTATACCACGTTTCCACTGCTTACTTAGTAAGTTACTTAAGTAACTTTAAGATATTATCGTTTCCATGGGCGTGAGTTACTTATTGCATGTGAAAGAGCTTTATATGTCAGAAAGTTCTTTGAAAGTTTTAAGATAGATTCTTAAATCTATGTTTAAATGACCTTTACTTAATAATACATCTCAAAAAAAAATAAATTGATTAATTGATATATTAAATATTAAAATTGATGTATATATATTATATCCACTACATATTCAGGCAATGAAATGGCAGACGAACTTGCAAGAAGAATCGCGGCTTCAGGAATGATTCTGTGGTCCAGAATCATTCTGTGGTCCAGGCAAAGGACCTGTATCTATTCTTATGGACGACGCAGAGGAAAAAGAAAGAGATCTCTATAAGCATCCAAGACTAGGAAAGATAGGCTCTATACTGTCTATCATTAAAGAAATCAGTCTTGGAGAAACACTATAATCCGACTTAGGGGCACAATAGATCTTTTAGGTCGTCCCTTCTTTATCCCTTCTTTTCAATAATATTAATAATATTTTATAAAATACTTACTTCCTCAGTGCATTTGTGAACAGCTCAGCTATTGTTTGTTTACATTTTACATATAAAACATATGACAAATATTTCAAATTTTGATGATTTCCTTTATGGGAAATTTATTTTTAGGGATTTATTCATCATTTTTCGTCTAATTTTTCTTGCTTTATTTTTAAGTAAGTTAAAAAGCATGGAAGCTCTTTATATGGTTAATGAAATTTACTTAATAAGTTAAACTTAATAAGTAAGTAGTGGAAATATTCTATAAAAGCTTATTCTCATGTTTTAAATGCCACTTTGAAAATTATCACACTTCAAGAATGAGTTTGTTTTGATATTATATATTATTATATATCGATAAAAATTAAAAAATTGTTTTAATATAATTTATAGCTCAACGGATTGGCAAAAATTATTTATTGATATAAACAAATTAACATCAAACGGCTGGTTGATATTATAAATTATCTTAGAAGTAGTGACAACAATGAAGAGTTACTATTAGCAATGGTAAAAAAATTGTTATTATTAAAAATGTTTCATATATGACTGCAATTTGTTTTTATGTATATATATTAAAAGGTATTTATGTATATAAAAACGTTTAAAAAAAATTGTGTGCTCTGAAATTCCAAAACAGCAATCAAAATGTGAAAATCAGAATATGATAGAATTCTCTGGTATTTTAAATTGCAATAAGTAAGGTATATATGCCATTTCGAATTCGAATACTTTATATATATGTTAATATTTCCGCAAAATTCATTAAAATTTTAAATATTTTTAACCTAAATAAAATTAGTCTACACGACAGCTTTAATATGACCTTTCCAATTGAATAATATAGTCTGATATTATTTTTGGATAAATACCCTATTGGTAAGGCAGATAAATGTTTTATTTAAATTCTCGAATGATGTATAGGTTCCATCTTTAACTTTATTTTAGAGTAAATTTTGAATTATTTAGCGTGACTGCGAAAAAAGTTGCTTCTGTATCTAATTATTACACATTCATAAAGTAATTCTTTAATCTGTCTATACACTCTTCCAACTGGGTAACTGGTTGGTTAATATTGCTGAAAAGTATAAGTGCTTGACCCAGACTTTCGTATATCGACCGAATCCTACAAACTCATTAACAGGTAGAGCGTTAATACTGCAATACTTACTGCAATACACTTTATTCACTGGTCTATAGGAACCCACATGCAGAGAAACTACGCATTCCTTTCAACACTCATTGTAGAAGCTGTAGAAACAATACAGAAACAATGAAGCATTTTCTCTCTGATTGCAAAATTTTGATATAATATAATATAATATAAAATAATGTAATATAATATAATAATAATATAATATAATAATAATGCAATATAATAATAATATAATATAATAACAATATAATATAATAATAATATAATATAATAATAATATAATATAATAATAATATAATATAATAATAATATAATATAATAATAATATAACATAATAATAATATAATATAATAATAATATAATATAATAATACTATAATATAATAATGTATAATATAATTAATATAATAATATATAATAAATATAATTTAATATATAAATATAATAATAATATAACAAAATAATATAATAATATAATAAAATGAATAATAATATAATAAAATAATATAATAATGTAATAAAATAAATAATAATATAATAAAATAATATAATAATATAATATAATAATATAATATAATAATAATATAATAATAATATAATATAATAATAATGTAATATAATAATAATATAATATAATAATAGTATGATATAATAATAATATAATATAATATAATAATAATATAATATAATTATAATATAATATAATATAATATAATACACATGTATATCATATATATTTGAAAATTACTATTTTAATGCAAAGTAATTTATGTTTGGTTTAAGTTAAGTTCGTATTATTAAAATTTAATTCTATTAAATTCTTTATTATAATAAATAACTGAAAGTCAAACAACGACACTGAAATCATCTATGCATCTTAGGTATATCAAAATAAACGCATAAAATTCCATTAAATATCAAAGATCTTTTTAAAGATTCACGCGCTGCACAAAAAAAATTCATAAAAATAAATTTTAGGAAAAAACAATTTTTTTGACCAGATTCGCGAATATTTTCACAATTTGAAAATATTTTTTAATAGCCTAAACATCTACGCATAAAAATAAAAAGTTTCAGTAAGTTCTTCGACTGCTGTTTCTTTTCATAATAATAAAAATCAAAAGTTCTCCTATGAATAACATATACTCGTATGTTAAAGTAAAAACAAAAAATGTATCTTACATACAGTTTGTGAAGACAATGTTGTATACCATAGTACAATGTATATTGTATTAGTTATATTCCGTGCAGTGATACCAACTTACAGAAATAAATTATAGCGGTATTTTTTATACGCTAATGCTAGTTCATATATGTATGATTTATATGAAAACTGAATATTAAAACTAATAGTTTTTTAATTTAATTTATTTTTTAATCTAAATAATTTATGAATAGATTGTGAATAAGCGAATACTGAAAAATATATATACGAATGTATTATCAACGTAGTAATAAAAGGACTTTCATAAATAAGAAGAGCTTTGATTTTATTCCTGGCGTCGCTTCTAAGGCATTATATGTTAAGTTTAAAATTTGTCATTTTTCAATATGGATCGTGTAACGATCGCTGAAGATATTGAAATTGTAAAAACTTACTACAAAAATGGTGACGATTTTTCGTATAAAGTTTTCCTTAATAATCAGGCTCATAAAATTGTCTTATTTGTGGCCATGAAAATCCACAAGTAATTGTTGAAAGTCTTTTGTATCTACAAAAGTCGCTATAAGGTGTGGCGTTTGGTCTAGAGTTATAATAGGCCCTTTCTTTTTTTGAAAGTGACAAAAGTCTAACACAAATCATCATCAAATTTGATCGTTATCTTTCACTATTACTCTTTATTTTGTATGTTGAGGCTAGTTGAGTCAGTGCATTTGAGTACTTTTACTCTCTATTAACTGCGAGGTTTCTTCATAACCCCTTTCTTCGCCTTGACTGGATTATTGTTTATCACTTCGTCAGACTAAGCAATAACTGACCTCAGATCTGCATAGCTCCCCGAGGAGCCTGTAACCATTTTGAGATTCGATACAACAATGTTGGTAAGCCTGTCTATTTTATATAATTCAAATGTTAATAATTTTTTTTATAGACAACGTAATGTCGTTTAAAATATATCAAATTTTTTGATTTTTTGCAGCTAAATAAAGAAAGTCAACTTATGATTTTTCGAACTTTCTACTACTTTTTTCGCAAATTCAAAACTAAAATAAAATAATTTCGGTAAAAATATTGTTTTTTTCCATACACATTATATATATATATATATACATATAATACATATTTAATGCTATGTTTGCAAATTCAAAAACTTAAAAAAGGAAAAAAATATTGAAAAATTACTGAAAATGCGATTATAATCTTTTTTTCATACTAGAATCGCACGTGAGGTTTGCATCACATGCTTCGCCGACAATTGCTTTACCAATAATTTTTAGTCATGAAATAATTTTTGAAATTCATTTTTGTATATTTAAATAAATATTTTGCTTAGAATATTTATACAAAGTATTATGTCTCAGCTTCTTCTAAGTTCCACCCAACGGTGGGCTTATAAAAATTTTAATAAAAAAGATATGCACGCTTTATTATTTATTATTTTATTGAAACATATGTATATATAGCTATCAATATCAATTTATTTTTTATATTATATATACGTATCTATGCATAAACACAACGTTCATATATACAGATGTGTAAATCTAAACATACGTATGTAGATATATACCATAGATCATAGATGTGCTGATTAAGTTTACTCAAGTGTGACAAGTCTCTTGTGTTTTGTTGTTTATCACTTTTTATCACTTTTTGGTTTATAAATATCTGTATATATGGTTTATATTATATTTTGGTTTTGCTAAAATAGTATACGAAAACCGAATATTTGTTATAGTACTTATATTAAAATATCTGCATATATTTACTGTATGTTTTCCATATCATTATTATATACTATTTTGATTGGCAGTGTAAAACTGTAAAGTTGCTACGATATCAAAAATACTATCATATATTACTTATATCTATTATCGTTCAACGAACGTACCTATATTTTTTTTACGAGTATAAGTAGAAATACTTAGAGATTACTTAATATCACACAAAAATATCTAATAACGCTTGTTTAGATAAATAGCCGATTTGCCTGTATTTTACTCTACCAACTTTCTTATTATTGCTATAATTTATCCTTGGCCGCGTCGAGTACCCTCCGCCAAACAGCCCGACTAGGTGCTTGCTGTTGCCAGTTGGTATACGTTGATCACCTAGTCCTTCCATCGAATAATGCTATTAATATATATTATAAAGGAGATATATAAAGTAATGCAACTAAAACTTTTATTGTACTACCTTCTATCCAGATCCTCAAGAATTCAAGAATTTTGGCTAAGTAGGGCGTTACTAATTCTCTGCCTGATAATAATTATGATCGAAGGTACTTCTATCTGTTGTGTAACAGTGTATTATACTTTGCTACAGATGTACCTTAAGCCTACAGTGATCTGTGAATAGCCTAGTTAACATTCGCAATCTGTTCTTGTATAAACAGTTGTGAATAATTCAAATTTTTTACTATTATAATAAGGGTTGTTTGAATATAAATATGTATAGATTGAACCAAACCTCAAATTAATTCTTTGTCCATATATAGAATTCTTTGAATTAAGAAAATAGAGCTCAGGCCTCATGAAGTTAATTAAAATTTGTATGGTATTTTTAACTTTATACTACCATATATACTATACGTACTATACTATACTATAAGTATGGTATTTATATACCATTTCCTCTCTTGACGTTCTCTTCGGAAACTACTCTGTAGGCACATATATTAACTTTTGGTACAGTACGTAACTTGAGTGTAGACCCATAATTTCTATTTATGGTTCTACGAATTATTTTAAATTAACCTATAATGAATTTTGTATCACAATCTTCTTTTATTTACTTTATTGTTTTTTATTTACTTGATATGTATTTTTATTTTGTTATTTTTTTATATTTTTTAGTCACTGTTGAATTTTTAATGAGAAATAACACGCACACGACGATTTCTTTCTTTTTCATTAAAAAAGCACCGAAATACAAAAGAAAAGTCATGTGATAATAAAGCTTAAATTTTTTCTTCTTTTCGATTGACATATGTACAAGTAAGCATTTTTTTGTCATTTAATGCAAATATCTTAATAATTCTTATTTAGTTTTGTCATTCATGTTTATCATGATAAACATTCCCTCTTTGTAAAATATGTTAAATAATTATTATATATTAAAATCAAATCGATGAAATCGATGGTTCGAAAATTTTTGTTAAAATCAAAAAATAATCATGATTTCCTATCGATCGAAGTCGTTATCGATATTGTAAATAATTTTAGCTAAAAAATTATAAATATAATAATCTGAGGATACGCTTTAGAAAACGATCAATGAGAGTCCAGGAAGTTTCAATTAAATCTCTGGAAATATGGTGAAATATTATATGCAAGCACTATTAGCTTGCATATAAAAGAAGGAATAAAAAATATATGGATTATACTAATAACAATTCGGAAAACATAATTCACTTTATACTTTACTATATCAACACATGAAAAGTTGTTGAAGATCCATAATATGATCTGTTGTTAACACTTTTCTTTTTGTTAATATGGATTGTTAATATGGAACTTATACAAAAGTATATAGCTGAAAAATGGAACACAGATTGAAATAGTTGTGAAACATTAGATTAAAAATTTTGATATAATCCAACCTTAGTCTATATTTTTAAAGATCATTATATTAGATGCTCTAATATACGGAATGACAATGAATGTAACGGTTACAATTCTCAGAAGGTTTGCTCTTCTAATTCGACTCAAAAATACCCAATGTCAGTTTGTAAAATTATTGGATAGTTGTTATTTGTTGATTAGCTATACTTTAATTTATTTATATATCTACAACTTCTGAGCTTTCTCAGAACAAATGAACTGTACAATCCCGAGATTACGTATGGTAATAATGACATATTGTTACATACTCTATTTACTTAATTTTTTCGTTTTAATTATAATTTTAAATATATTTGTCAGTTAAAATTATATTTATTTATAATTAATTGTAAATATTTAAATAAACTGTTTACTAACAAACCGGATAGCACTGTACCAGACTGCATTAGTAATGTAAATTGTGTTTGCTTACTAAATAATTGGATGAGTATTTTACGATGACATACGTTCATTTGAATATTGATTAACACCTTCTTCTGTTCTGATAAAACACTACAAAATATTGGGTTTTTTACTGGGTTTAAATTAAATTAAATTTAATTTATTTGTAAAAATTCGAGTATTTTAAGTTAGTAGAATATTTTTTTAGTAATATCGTCGGTGAGTTTTGTAAACAACTAAAATTCGTAGAAATCACTGTTTTTTATTATTTGTCATATTCAGAAATTTTAAAGATGTAACAAAATATTTATTGCGAAAATTTCAAGAGAGTCTCTAATTGAATTTTAATTAATATATTTTTATATTATTATGTTTATAAGTCATATCTAGCGAATTGGGTTGAATTGACGCAGAATCTGTTATCAAATTAGTTTAAATAATAAAAGAAACATTTTTTTTGGCTAAAGCTAACTTAAATTTAGCAATTAATTTTCTTAATCTTTTTACTTTTTAGTAATTCAGTCACATTCTCTGTGACTGGCCAGCCTTTATCACTTGGTCGAGAACTATTCTCCCATTCTGACATTAGGAGGTCGTCAACGGCTGACACTCTGGTTTTCATTCAGAAGGCGGAATGTCTTCGTTTCGGTTAGGGTCTGTTGCAGCACAAAAGATCAACCACGGTCGCAGTGCTCCACTCCGTTGCAAACTGCCACTCTGTTTATTTCTATTTCTATTCCTGCTTCTTAGGAAAAAGTTTACTCTTTTAACATCTGAGTATCGCCATCAATTCAAATGGTTATTGTATTTCAATGAAATTATTTTCTTACACGTACGTATACTGACTAATTTATCTTGGTTTTTTAAATACACGTAATCCTCATCTATTATGTCTTCCTATCTATATATGTTGCTCTATATATGTATCTGTATATGTTCCTTATTGAGCATGGCTCAATTAACCAATTTCCAAACAATACATTTTTATTATATGTTATTGATACTTTTCATTCACTACTAAAGTACTAAAATACTTGCTTGATCTTGTTTTTCTTAAGCATCACTAGGTCTTACAAAGAAGATACATATAAGTTTAAACATTATTCAAAATATATCACAAGTTCAGCACAAAACGTATATTTAGTAATATTCTTTAAACTTAACTCATACCAAATTTTAGAGGTAAATCAAACTCAATCTATATACAGTAAAACTGCTCTTAAGCTGTCATTGATTGCCAGAAAATATTTGTTTATTGGGATGTTCGGGCAACAAGGGTTAAATTGTTCGAAATAGTGATGAAGGAGAAGTGTCCGTTTTAAATGGTTTTATGTTTTTCCTTGTTTTTGTATTTTTTTTTTTTCCAATTTATTCCATAAAATTCCTAACGTTTTCGGTACAAGTAATGAAAAAATATTTTTTGGTAGTTAATCTCTAAGCGCTTGCTACATTATCTAATAGATATATTGTCCATGAATATATGTATTTAAGTCATTTAAAATTTGTAACTCCATGCACACACACATACAACGCCTCATTTATTTTCTTCTACTTACGAGTAAATCGCAAACATCTTTTAACACTTCTCAGGTGCAATTCACACAAGGATTGCAATAAACTTTTTAGTAAATTCAGATTTGAAAACAACATAAAATATCAGCTTGCAAATTATCAGTTGCCATCACAAAAACAATAACAACAACACAAATAATAACTTACTAACCACACCAGCAGTTGTAACTAGCAGTGCAGTTGCTAGTTGTTAGTACAATATTGCCAACAATAGCAGTACTACCAGACACACTGATTAACAACAATAACAACTTAATTAAGAAGTCAAATCTTTTATTTTCTTGCGTAATGTACAAGTGTTGCTCACACGTGATACTACCGACTAACAACAAAAACAATAATATATATATAACCACAAGAGCAGCTACAACAATCAAAACAATTATATCAAAAAGTCCCGATATATTGACAGAAGAATGCATAAAAAACTAAACCTCAACTGAAATCAAGGTTTTCAAACATGAATTTTAAACATTTACCTCCATTTTTCTGATCTCTGTATTTCATAAATACATAGATACATTGGTTAGAGATATTAAAATCTGTTTTAAGCTAAGATTGTGATGTATTTACAATACAGGGTTTGAATCTATCTAACTAAATTTTCGTTACCTATTCAAGCGACCATGTCTTGTTTGTGTGCAATTATTTTTTGTTAATTCAAATTACGAAAATTTGGGGAAATAATCAAAATTTCAGAATCCATTCATTCTAGTTCGATGTGTTCAACTTTTGCTCTGACTATGGCCTTCAAATAGTTAAAAAATCAGTTGTATGCTTCACGAATGTGGTCTTCCGGTTTTTTGGTTGAATCCTAAACAATGGCATTCTTCAGAGTATCCATAATGGCATATTTTTTTGTCCTCACCTTGCTCTCGATGAAGTGTAGAATATGATTCATTAAATATTCTTGGTTCACATGAGCTTTAAAGGACGGCATTGAGTCTTGTTGAAACGTCCGTGGTGTACGACAGACATGTTTGCATGCGAACAGCTCTAAAGAAGTTTTCATAACATTTTCTCGGTAATAAATCGCATTGTCTCTGACATCACAGAACAGAGAGCGTCCATTGGCGGTCTCAGTTGCCCATATCATTATTTGGAATGGAAAATTACTTTAGATGGTCGTAAGATTCGTAGTCTCAAATTTTAGGCAGTGGTTTTAGTTTAGTTTCAGCAGTTTCTGAACTGCTCAGTCGGAAAATTTTTCTCATCAGAGAACACAATGTTTGAAAATTTGTCATAATCGTGCAAGCGTAAGAACTCCTTTGTTCTTTCGGTCTAATTTTAGTGAAAGATCTTGTGCCTTTTGGAACTTGTAAGGCTTCACCTTGAGCTCATTTCGGGATATGTGTCAGATGCTTCGCTGGAATATTTTCAGTTCATTGATTTGATTACCACTACGACGTGAATTTCACTTAAGTCGAGCCTTCAATGTCCAAACTATTTCAGGTGATATTACTGTTTTTTTTTTGTCTTCCACCATAGCGTTTGGCAACACTGCGCGTACTATTATAACGATTTATGGTACGATACACAAACATTTTATTCGCTTTGAAGTGTTTGAGCTCACGAAAAATAGCTGGGTGGTTTTCTTCAAGGAAATATAACGCAATCACACTATTATGTTTGAATTCCATTTCGAATAACTTTTGTTCTGTACAAAACTTAGACGATAATCCTTGTGGTAGCTTATAAACAATATAAACATCTGTCATTCATCTGAATTTCGCGTAGGTTACGGTTATATCTGTGTACAGTTGGTAACACTTCAATCGCCTAATCCTGCGTATATATTATTTCCTAATCGCAGTACTGCTGCAATGACTTATCTTTAAGATCTCAATATAGTTCTCTTATAAATGTACTAGTCATCATTATTAAAAAGGAAAACTTTTGCATAAGTCTCTTATATTGTTAGTTTAATTTCAGTGTACAATTATTAGTGTGAGAGCAGTAATTACAACTTATCTATAAACATTCGCCCACGTAATCGCATACCACACATCAAAGGACTCTAAGGCTTGTGGCCTTGCATCCACTCCACACACAAATCCACTAAAGTTGCGAAACCACAGCATCGAAAATTGCGAGAATGGCAAAGATATTTTGTGCTTAATTATTTTGTAGGCGTCGTTTTGCTGTCGACTCCACCGCTTTTCTCATTTGCTTTATTGTATCTGAAACATTCCCCTCTGTGTTCGTGTAACTAAATTTTACATGTACAATAAATACATTAAAGGTTATAGATTTTTTTCACAATTTTGGATGCTTTTATTACTTTATATTCATCGTTCATTTAAGATCATGGTTTATGTTTGAATTAACGTCAAAGTTAATTTTGAAACAAATGCGTTGCGGAAAAAGCGTTGGTGATGAAATTAAGATTGAACTTCACGTGAATTTTGAACCAGTAATTCAAATTTCAAAAATGTTAACATGGTATGCTAAATTTACTAATACGTATGTTTACAAAATGTGAGATACATTGTTAGGAAGGGACCTTTTGTTTTTTGCAGTAGGTGGAAAATATCGAAAGCCACAGTGTGAGCCTTGAATCCATATTAAAATCACCTCTTAGGAATGAAAGGAAAAGACTTCCATAGCATTAAGGAAACTTCACTCCAGCAATCAAAGGATTACTGGAGTGATTCATCTAAGCCAGAAAGCACGCTTCCATTAACCCATTTCCGACCAGCATGTGGTGCACCACACTGCTAGCTTTGAATATTTTGTTGATATTTAAAGAATATTTTATTTTTTTCAGATAAAGATAAAGTGAGAGTGATCTTTCAAATAAATACTAAGCTCTTCTCATTTACTTAAACTTGTTTTTTTAAACTATTTACTATAGAAATTTCACCGTGAAATTCCAAGTCTGAAATCGGCTGGTACTTACATTGCAGAATTCTTCATGAAATGAAGAAATGGTTCGGCGGTTCGGCAGTAAGAGATTAAGGCAAATTAAGAAATCACCAATAAATCAAACGTCTAATTTGAAGACCTAAAGCAAACCTACTATTGAGACTATTGTAAAATCGCGGACTATGGTAAATGTATCAAGCTAAAAGCTGAGCGTTACTCTTACTGCTAAAGGCAATAAAACGTTGCAACCTGAAAAGACTCTTTTGCGGAAAAAGCATCTTTTATCTACCATAACTGCCATAAAAAGTTATAATATTTTTATTACCTGATATTACATGTTGTAACACATGCTCTACTGAAATGATAGTTGTAATGGCATGTCTTCGATGTGTGACTTTGCGGAGATTTTTGGATGTTTATATTAAAAACATGATATAAAATATATAAAAAAATATATATTTAATAATTAAAAATATATACCACATATCTCACATATATCACTTTTTTTTTGTTATGTTTGTTTATTAATTATCAATATTAGAGGCATTGAAGACTACGAAGCACGTGTAGGAATGAATAATTGTTGATCGCTTAAATTGATGCGAAATAGTGTTGTGGAGTACACCATTTTTTTATTGACATAATTTTGAAAATGAAAACAAATTTTTTTAACAATTGTTTAACATACCTTCATCTCAATCGATCTAGTTTTTTACATTATTTTGCAATAGTTGTAATTTAAACAAATTTTGTAATAAAAGTAGATAAATATTTGTTTCTGTTTACAAATAAGTAGTTTTCATCTTGTTTGCGGATTGATGAGAGAGATCTTTCTAACTCTGAAAGCGGCACTTCAGCGCACATCATCGCACATCATCATCAAATCAGATTTTGTTTCCTCTTTTCGGCGAAAAATTCCAGTTTGAACTGATTTGGACCGCCCTAGTAAGCAGCCAAGCAAGCAAACAACAAAGACTAGAGCGAATCGCTGAGTATGCAGAATGCATGCTCCCGCAGCCGCAGCCGCAGCCGCAGCCTTTACCAAAGCGGCTTGAAGTCGTAAAATTACTGTCGCGACTGAAGTATAAAAGTTTGTCTCAAATCGTCAACGTTTCAAACACAATTGACCAATTTATAATAATTTTGTAAACATCTAATATTGTACAACGCAGAAGATACAGAAGGAATTGTCTACCATTTGTAATGGGCAAAAAATGAAATTCTAAAGCTTTCGAAAAGATACTTCAGAACGAAGTACTGACAAAAAACCAAAATGCAGAAACCATAGGCAGAGATTTCGAATTACAAATACTGACTTGACGGTCTAGGTGGTGGCCTGTAACGTGAGGAGGCTATGTTGATGATGGCACGTTGCTATGAAATGTGTGCAACCAACATTGCACATGGAAGTTTAAACCTTATGTATCTTTGAACGCGGTATAAAAAGATCCGAATATGAGTATATACAACGCGGTGGATCACATGAACACAATTTTTTGTCCAGATAGTTTTTTTTTGTTAATAAACGTGCCTTGCCGTTTGCTGGCGTTTCACGAATATTCGATGAGAGACTAGAATTTCGGTTTACCAATTAAAAAATGAATGCGCTGTCAGTGGATGCAATTGCTTCTATACAATATATGCCATCAGCATATTATTATTACTAAAATAAACTGAATATGATAGCTAATAAATGTTAAAATGTAAAAATGTAAAAAAATTTTATCACAACATTGACAAAAGTTAACGAATTATATACATAACATATTATTTGTTTGAACTAATATTATGATCTCGTCCTCTTTGTATATAGTGACAAACATATGCAATCATCTAAGAGATACTATACATTCTGATCTTAAAGCTATGATAAACGAGTAAATTTCCCCTTAACGATTTATTTATTTTTTTCAATATACAAGTTACGATGAAGTTCTCTGCTACGGACATACTATTGAGCATATTGAGCATGTTACGGACATATCACACTCACATTTGTATAAATGAAACTTTTTCAGTTTTGCTGTAAAAGTATATACCTCTATATATATCTCTATATATTCTAATCTTCTTATTGTTTTCTTTATTATGATATTTGCTTCTTTTTTTGTTGCCTTGTGGAATGTTACTACCTTACTTTCACATCTCTGTTAAACTGTTTATTATTGTTCCACACATTATTATGTTCTGTACTATATTTGTTTGTATAAACTTAGCCTATTCACAAAGAGTTTGTACGAAATTTTCCAATTTGGCCTACTCCGAGTTATATATCTCATTTCAGCTTTGTTTTAAGGTTATGACAGAAGATAAGCTTAATAATTTTTCAACATCTTGATTAATTTAGTTAAAGTATGTCTATTAATGAAGAGAAAATAAATGGTGTATACTTCACTAAATAAAACCAAAACTAATCAAATAAAAAAAAATTTTATTAATAGTACCTCATCAAAAATTTTTTTGCTATATATTAAAGTTGTCGCATTGTAAAAGAAGTATTTCTGCTAACATCCTATGTATATACGAATATATATCATAACATGTCCATAATATGTTTTTGCCTTTCCTTGTTATATAAGAGAATAACAATGAGTAAAAAAAACAGGTGTCCAGTTGATTTAATAATCGAATGCTTGCATCACAAAAAAGCCAAAATGAGTATTATTGCGAAGTTTATCAAATGTTTGAGTCAATCGTGTATATATATTATACTATCTATC
This sequence comes from Teleopsis dalmanni, assembly GCF_002237135.1. Classification (NCBI taxonomy): domain Eukaryota; kingdom Metazoa; phylum Arthropoda; class Insecta; order Diptera; family Diopsidae; genus Teleopsis; species Teleopsis dalmanni. Next base: position 18,751,199 of record NC_051848.1, read on the forward strand.
TATTATTTATCCAGCAAAAATTAATTGTAATGGTATCACATATTGTTATATATTATGTAAAGGTTTATTGTGATTATATATTTTTGATTAGATATCGGTTAGATATTAATCATATACCGTTTTTACAATGTATTCATCATATATCTATTACTTATATTATCTATAAAGGCATTTTATATTGATTAACTTTCAAACATATGTCGGTTATAAATCGATCACATATTAATCAACTTATTGATTGGATATTGATCATGTGTCGGTAAGATATTAATCGTATATTGTTTTTATGTATCATTTATCGGTCAAATATTGATTATATATCGAATAAATATTAATCATATATCGATAATGAATGGAAGTTATGTGTATAAATAGTTAACCTCTTTAACAGTTTCTTAAAATCGCTGATAATATGACATAAGTAGAACTAGTAGAGAAAAAGCGAAAAGTGCGCCAAGGATGTACAACTTCATTCGGCTTTTATATAACATATATGTAAAGTAAAAATTATATATTTACTTTAGAAGCACGCTTTTAAAGTACGCTTTTAATAAATATTTGAAAATGAATGAAAACATTATCTTCGTCTTCAGTTGTGTTTGGTAAGAAATTAGAAAAAATCGTCTTTATCGTTTTCTATAGATTTTTTTATAGAACCTTCTATAGATCCTTCTATAGATCCTTCTATAGAACCTTCTATAGATCCTATCCTTCTATAATCTTCTATAGATCCTTCTATAGAACCTTCTATAGATCCTATCCTTCTATAATCTTCTATAGATCCTTCTATAGAACCTTCTACACATATTTGACACAATCAGTCCAGTCCCCATAATGAAAAAAAGTGAACTACATTTTTTGTCGATTATTTTAAAACATTTTAATTAAATCGATAATTCGCATTTATTTTTTCTTCCGCCGCGTGTGCTATAGATAGATTTAATGGATTGTGTATTGAATACCGTCGCGTGGACTGAACGATGTGAACGTCAGCAGTAAGAAGTGAGTGCTTTCGCGTGGCGCAATTGAATTTATGTATTAAATATGTGAGTGAACCTAAACATTGAACCACTTAATCGAATTTATTTTTTTATTATGAAAATTGCTTAGCAAATAATATTTAATAAAAGAAAGAACGATCGATGTGAAAATCGAATACATTTTGCATTGGTATATGAAATATTATACTTATTGAACGTAATCGGGATTTGAACGTCAATAATTTAATGTCATATTGTCATATATTCAATAAATTGCATATTCAAAATTTGTGCATTTTAAATTTTCAACAGTTTTTTTTTAATTTTTAAAATTTGCTGCGTACATTCGTTGAAAATGCTAAAATAATTTTAAATGCTTTTCCACAATTTATAAATTATATAAGTTTTTTGTTTTTTTAATCTAATATTTCTTCAATACTAAAGCGAAGTTAGTTAGTTAGTTAGTGAGTTAAAATATAGTACATTCAATTTCTGGTTTTAAACTTGTATGAACAGCGTATGAATATGAACTTTATGTATAATATATATATGTACATATATATATATTTATTCTTGCATCAAAAAATTTCTTCCTATTACAGCGAATGCCGTTACGTTGTAATATATGACTGCGTGTATTGGGAAGTGTGAATGTAAGTAAATATCAAATTACCATTATCTCAATTTCAAGTGAAACTAGAATATGTTATGTACTTAAGAATCCCTTCTAAGCCATCGTCTGTTCCCCATTTGGTTGTTGGCTTCGCTGATCGATATCAATCAAATTGTCGTTATGTCCTGACTCGATATACTGGTTATTGTTTTGCTATTGCCTTGGTATCCACATAGCTGTAGTTGTTAGTTCTGTTTCATAAGGCGCTAAAGCCATTACAGATAATAACAGAGTATTTTTGATATAAATTTCTAATCGAGCTTAATTGACATCTCTGTATACTCTCATTCTCAACAAACGAATACGAATGAATATGCGTAAAAACGGAATGGAATGGAATGAATATTAGTTTCGTTTCTTTGGAGTATTCTAACTCTCAGCATTCTCAAAATACTTGAAGTATTTGAGAGTACTCTGAGTATTTGATTTTCAATTCATCTCCAAAATCAACTTATGTAGGTATAACCCACACAAATTTATTTATTTACGTTTTTTTATTAATTAAATATTATTTAAAATATAATTTATTTGAAAATACTAATTTGTTAATTTTATAATAAAGCTATGTGACATGACTTACCATAATACATTTATGATGTATAAAAAAAGATTTTGAACAAAAATTTATTTAAAAAAATTATAATTGGTTTTTTTACAGTTTTCATATAAAAAATATAAGAAAAAACGACACTCTGCAGTAATTTTAATTTGCCTTTTAGAATTCAATATATAAAATATTACAAATTTAAAATTTAATTTAATATACAACTTAAACGCTTAGCATCGCCTGACTTAATTCCTATTTTTCAAGATTGTTGTGTAAAAACATGATTTGATTAATTTTTTGATCTTTGATTTGACACCTTTCTTTACTTTTACTCAGGCAACCAAAGGAACACAACATATATTAAATATTTCCTCATTATTTAACTATTATTTGTAACAGTTTTCCCCTATCTAAGTTGCGAGTGGAAGCCTAATTATAGTGGATATTTCTGAATTAAACATCTAAAATTGGGCAATGATATTGTTATCACCTTGAGTTTTATATTTCTTAAATGACTTTATTGCGCTCCTTAGTCTCAGTGTGGACCTTAGTCTTACAGTGAGACCTATGATAAAGCGTTTAATATAAATGATGTCTAAGTATCTGTATACTTCAATTATATTGTTTAAAACCTCCATAAAGTGTTACGCCCTTTTTTTGTGTCTTATATTAACACTGGTGAAAAATGGTCCACGCTTATCTTTTATAGTTCTACTTAATCTAATTTTCCTTGCCAAAAGATTCGGTGTGACGTTTCGGTGTATGATCTTTTATTTGAAAGCAATTTATAGCAGTTCCGGCTATATAAACTTGTTTGTCCAGTCAATTTATTTTAGCCTGCCTGACCTATATCTAAATAGACGTGCGAGTTGACAGTACTTCAAGAGTTACTTCAATAAAATGGTACTGTCTCTCTCTCTCTGTTTGTAACTTTGTTCGATGCTAATTTATCATTACTTCGTCTAAAAACCAAGTCTCTCTTGAACAATCAAGCCTTTTTGTTTTAATTTCTGTAATCTATAATATCTACAACTACTTTTTCGTATATCTGAATATTTTTCTGATGTGATTGTCAATGTTATTTTCTAGAATAGTGGACTCGTGGATATCTTTGTAATAGTATTCTTAAGAATGTTCCACTTTTTTGTTGAATGTTTTAATTGATGAATGTGTTAATTAGCGATGACTACTGTTTTATATTCCCAGTAGTAAATTAACCTTTCAGTGCCATTGCCTTAAGTTGTGCAGAATCAGTATCAGAATCAGACTAAAATTTAATGGACTATTCAGTTATTCTAGTATGAATATAAAATAACTACTTGTATTATCTGATATTCGTTTGTATATATAGGTAGATATATAAGTAGTTTGCTTTGCTATGTGGACTATTTCAGTTTAATCATTTTACATAACACATTTATTCATTTTCCAATACTCACATCACTACATTCATTTATATTAGTCTCGAATTTTAACAGTTATACTATGTTCAGATAGCTAAATTAAGTTAATTTCGTAAGTACTCATACTGCCACAAATGTGTCAACTTTATCTTTCGTGTCATCGAAATTAAAGTCATTTTCCTTAATTTCGTTCTAACTTAAAACTGAATTTTGTATGGAAAAAAACAACTTAATTTCACTGAAATGAAGATGAAATCAAGATGAAATCAAGACTTTTGCGAAATTAAGATGTGTCTGAACACAGTATTAAGCAGAGTTAATTTGGGTTTCTTGAAAATTCATAAATTCATTTATTAGGATTTCGTAGATTATCTATCCATCCAATATGATGTCCAATATGAGAGTGTTGTACATTATTTTCAATAAATAATATCTCATCTGCAATATTATAAATAAACCATGGAATGTTATGCATATAAAATAAATAGGAATTTCGTTTCTTAAATTAAACTAGTTATGAATATTTATTTGTTGTTAAACGACGGTTCAAGTTAAAGGCAGATAAAAAGCGTGTAACGTCATGAATATTTATTCAAAGAATTCAATTAAATTTCAATCGACTGTTTATTTTGTTGTATAATTAAAGTAGTTTCTGTATCTTAATTAATCGTTGAGTCAAACAAACAGACACTAATTTGCATGTAATACGTTTACGATGAATTGTTGTTTAGGAATTTCTAGCTTTCATAGAAAAAAGAAAACTGGAGTAAGAAAATTGGAGTAATTCTATATCTATTCTATATGCAGTCCTTAAGAATTTCCTATTAAAGCTGCGATGGGTGTTGGTAGAAAAGATTTGTGTAATAATTTTAATTTTCTTATTTATATATAAGTATGTTTCCTGACATAGCTAAAGCGTAGAGCCTTGAGATAATACTCTTGTATTTAATTTTTTAGTAATTTGTCAATATTAACGCGCTTTGTTTTTATTTACATTGAAATAAAAATAAAAAATAAATACTAGATTTATCTCATATAAAATTTAATTTTAAATATTTAAGAAGGTCGTTTCGGAATTTTGCTCTCATCAATATTTGACAACGTTTTGGACTTCCGCTCTTGAACCGAATTAGTTCAATCAACTTTTGTTATCTTTTTCGACTTTTTCGATTTTTTCGATTTTTTCGACATGGGAATCAAAAAAATATAAAAGTCTTGAAGCAGTGGGAGGTCAATTAATGAGAAATGAGAGAGTGAACTGAGCTAAGAGATCAGCAGAATGAAATCGAATGAGCAGATCTTGTTTTTGTTTTGTTTTGAGCACTTTTTGCTCTTCTTAGAAAATTGGCATTTTGCAGAATTCATGTGTGTATGAATCTATTAGCATTGTGACCCACTTCTATAAATGGAACAAGTATCTAATACAATATTCAGTTGCATTATACACAAATATATTGTATGTGCAGTTATTAAGCATCTCATTTTTTTATTAGTTTGATATATCAAATGTTTATAGGAATTATTATTCGTTTATTTATATAATGGAATGTTTGTTCTATTTGTTGTGTTTGTTTATTGAATTATAGAAATATATATATTCTCATGGAATCTGCTTGCTATACAACATTCTTAAAAAATTTATAGAGAACATACTTTATAATTGAAAAAAGTTGTGGATTTGTGGATCAACAATTCAAGAAAAATGTTAGCTGCAAGTGAAAATTAGTAAAATTGTTGGGTTTGTTGAGGTCATAGACATATGACATATCATATGCCACAGTGATTAAAATCTTGCGCCAAAGTATTGGCTATTTAAAAGCTATTGGCAAAATAGGTGTTAATCTGTACCATAAAAGTGGTGGTCTGACAATTTTAAAATAATGTACCTAGTAACTATTTCTCATAGCTATACCCTAGACGCGAGCACATTTGAAAATTGTGATCACCGGTTAATTTAGCTCAAAAGAATGCTTCACATGCTTCGTGAAGTCAGTTGGTATAAATGAGTTGGATCAATAGCCAAGCCAATTTAGCCAATTTACTCGTTTCAACAACATTAAAAAAGACTAATATTTCATTTCGTCAAAAGAAGAAGCTTTTTTATTCAGACAACGCTGTAACGCACCAATCATGAAGGTTTATGGTTTAAGAAAAATGAACGAAAATTGTTAGTTCTCATTCTTTGAAGAAAAGTTCAATAGAAGGAACATATGACACTAAATATAGTGTTATTTATATTTATTTATATTTTATTTATATTTTATTTATTTATATTATTTATATTTATTTTGTGTGAAATGATGAAAAATGCTATGATACATAAGTAATCACTTCTTATGAAAGAACATATTTTTCTAATTATGGATTTATTACAGCAATGTATTATAAATTCCGTAAATTTCTTTCATATATGTTAACCTAGGGACAAGATTCACACGTTCTGGAGCTCTATATGTAATTCGTCTCTTTTGTTATCATTAAATTATGAATATAATATTGGTTTTTTAATTTATATCTTCATTAGGTTTTAACTATATTTGGTTTTTAGGTCCCCTAATTGTTTGCCGACTTTTAATAATGAATTGCTAGTGGAGTCTTCTACGTTGTATAGCTTTTATTGGAACCATTCATAGAGGTGTGAGTAGAATGCAAAGAAATGCTCTTTTTTGTTACTGTAATAGCTGTGATGATTATCGCAATCAAAGCATTTGTACCTATTATGTTACTATGGTTTTATATTGAGGCTAATTATGCTACCGAACAATATTGGTTCTTACATAGAGGTTTAAGTGTCGTTAGTAATAGACGATGGATAAATAGATTAAAGCACCATAAGTTAGTTTTTTTTATAAAAAATCTGTATAACTTAACACAATTTCCTTAATGGAAAATTTGTTAATGGAATATTGATTTGTTTAAAGGTTTCCCTTATTTATTTTTTATATATAAATGTATTCATTCATTGCTTCTATAAGTAATTACAGCAGAAGCTTTACAAATACGAACTCAATGAATTCAAAGGATAAAAGCAATTTATTTATATTTTTCGGTCTAAAAATAATTTTTGAAGACAAGCTAAGCTATTAAATAAATCAAATTAAATTTGTCAATTGTGGCAAACTATCAAAATATCAGACAAGTGTCACCCATTTGACCTATTTGATTGTGTTGTCTCTCTTACAAATTTCTTGACACCGATGTGTTTGCCTCATGTTATCGAGTTTTGAAAAGATATTTTTTCAAAATTTTGTCTATCCAACCCCTTTAGTTTCATTGATCAAGTTAAACTCAAGGAATTTATTTCTTATCTAATTTCGTTCGAATTTCTTTGAATTTAAAAATATTTGTTTTCATATCTAATAGATATCTTATAAATATCTAATGTTTTATTTTTAAAATTTCTGTAAATAATTTGATAGCAACGTATTCCCTTATAATAATATAATAATAATTCTGTTAAAATATTAAAACTAGGCTTTAGGTTTGCCGTCAATGGTCTCAAATACATATATATACATTTAGTTGAGTTGTCTGATCATGGCACTGTTTTTTAGACAGAGGTAGTGTCAATTCATTATCCAGTAAATTGGGTCCTGAGTCATACGGTGACTAACATAAACGACGCAATCTAAAGCAGCCAAGCTGCAATCACATCTCTAACAGTCTGTGTAGCGATTTGTATTGTAGTTCGCAAATGCCGAGCTGCTTATAATAAATTCTCTGGTGTCGCGTGGGTGTCGGTGCACAACATATTTTGACACTTACATCTTGTGGAGCTGTGCAGCAAAAAAATTTACCAAAGTAGGCACATTGCTATCCCACATTCACTTCGGTGATATTGGTATTTTTTTGCAACAATTTAGCTTACAATTAAATATAAAGCCTGGGTATTTGTAGATTTGTAGATCAGATCACAAATCACAAATCCAACTTAGTACTACGGTGTTGGGTGCTGTGACATGTCCTTGCGTATAAAAGAATATGCAGTAAGACTTGGTTTACCTTATAACAATTTTTGTCAGGGTTGTGGCTCTGTGGATGACAAGGAAACTATATTCCACCACATGTGCTTATGCCCATCATTCCCTAGAAGGAGATGCAAAATTTTTTGGATCCCTTGTGAGATTGGCTATAAACTTGAATTTTTTAAACTTTTATGAACATAATAATGAGCAAGTTTTTTGTTTTTACTTATTAATTATATGAGACCTTTCTGTGTAATTATTTTTATCTAAAAAGTGACAAATTTGTCATCGCTACTTGCTTGCTTCTGCGGCAAACCAGTACGAATGCGTAACAGTTCTGCTTCGATCCGACGTCAGATACGGCGCATTTTAAAATGCGACATTACGTAGAGCATCAATAAATCAAATTTAAAAAATTATATATAAATAGAAATTTTGTATGGAAGTACCAATAACAATGGAAATGCCTTTACATTTTTCTTCAATGCACTTTTCAGTATTGTTACATGCATTTTAAATTGTCTGTCCCTCCGACAGACTGCCCGTCTGTCTATCTGCCTATCTGCCTGGTTGCGTGTTTGCCGATCTATATGTCTGACTGCCTATCTTTTCGGCCTGTTGATTTCATTTAAAATAAATTGCAGCTTTTAAATAATTAAAATGTGTGAAATTTACATTTACTCGCACCAGTATTTGTTGTGTAAGTTTTGCTTTAATGTCTTTTAAATTAGATTTATGATAAAATTGGATTGAAGCAAATGCCGGTTTTGTGCTTCACTCCGTTTGTTGTTTGAATTCATTGCTTTTCCTGATAGCGATATCTAAAGTGATTCATTTATTTAAAATACAAACTAAACGAGTACTGACATCATATTCAGTTAATGCTATTCAGGATCCTATTGTTTGTTATAAAACTACAGCAACAGATCTTTTTAAGAAATCTACAAACATATATGAATGTTTAGTTAAGTATTTCGTATACTTGGTATCCTACCACAATCGTATAAAATTCTAATTCAACCTTATATAATTAAAAAAATACTTAAGTAGTTGCAATAATTACAAAATCTTATATATATATGCATGACGTCTCTTAAATAATTTTTAAAAATTGTATGCTGGTGTCAAATAAGAGTGGTATGGTGCCATTTTTAGTAAAGACACCATTCATTTACTTAAGAATCTTAAGAAATACTTCTGTTTTTACTTCTAGTTCTTCTATGTTTCCTTTTACTTAATCTAAAGGTACATATGTTTCCACTTTCAGTTGCACTGCTCCGATGTTAACTTCTACCTTTAGACTAACTTATGTTTTTTTAACTTCCACTTTAACGCGTGCATCTACATCAACGCTTCCTTCTAGTTCTAAATCGACTCTTACATACTTCTACTTTTATTTTTACTTCTTACTTCTACTTCTTCTATTTTTACTTTTACTCCTTATTTTACTACTTATAATCCATACTTTTGTAAGTTAAGACTTATATTTGATCTTTTGCCTTAACTTACACTTCTACGACTACTTCTGGTTCTTAAACAATTTCTACCTACTTCTATTTCTACTTCTATTTTTAATACTTTAACTTTAACTTCTATTTCTATTTCCATTTTCTTCTACCTTCAACACTTCAACTACTACTATTACTTAACATACATTTAAATTTGTACTTTACCTTCTACCTATAACTTTGCTTCTACATCTATTCGTACTTTCTCGTAAAGATATGGTATTATATGATTTCGTAGATATTATTATACCTTATATCACACATTACATATTAGAGCTCCAAGATGCCTTGAGTGTGAACTATACCATACCTGTACTTATACCATACTATATTATAGGCTTACGTTTTTTACTATATAGTTATTTGTTAGTTATTTGCTTAAATAGTTGTTTCACACAAACCGGTCGTATTTTGTTGATGGTTTAGTAGTTCGCAGAGCAACCAGGGCTCCGATCGATTGGCTAAACACACTTCATGAGTATTCAATCATTATTCAAAATTATTCAAAAGAACAACCGCATCAAAAAGTTCAAGGGAAGAGTTCAAGGGACACTTTCTAATAGCTTATAATCGATTTCGTAATTGAAAATTTTGATATAAGGTTGCAGAATTAAATAAAATTTTGATGTTTTCAATATTTGGTGTTCTTTAGACATTTGGATTTACGTCGCATTCCCTATTGCTGCGCATGTCTGTCTTATTATTTTGCATTACCAGCAATTTGGCATATTAGAACGATTAAAATTTTTTAGAAAATTTATAAATACTTGTACGTGTGTTATTTAATTAAATTAATTACTTTTATAGCGATACTTATGGAAGCTTACTTATTAATATGTGAATACTTACTTGTCACACTCTATCTAATGAACGCCTATAAATTTCAATTTGAAAGCGTGGAAAAACTAATTGATACTACTCACTCCCAGCGCCAGCCTTCGGGGGATCCAAAGTTGATATTTATTTGACTCAATTTTATTGTCAATTTGAGTATTTCACGTTTAATTAACATTCAATCATCAATTGTATTGATTACGAACTTCTAGATGATAATAATTATTGAAATAATCATTATTATAGTAATAATAAAAGTAATGATAATAATGTTTATTGATGATAAAAAGCAATAGTCAACAGAGTTACTACTTTAAACCGCATCAAACCAAGTCAGTTTCTTTTGTATCTAATAGTTGCGTATGCTGAATACATAACTATGTGTATCTATTTCTACAGGTATGAATACAAAAGACGACGGAAGTCTTTACTCAACTCAACTTCATTTGGTTGGTTACAGCAACTGAGTTACTTGTCTTTCAATATTTTTAACACCTACTGAGTTCTTTGAACAGTCGACGACTGAGACTGTACTATAGACAGTTGACGTCTTGCATATTGCATATTGCATATTGCATATTGCATATTGAGGATTTGTTTCTCAATATTATTCGCGTAATAATTTTGCAATATTCCCGTATTTACATTAGATAATTGACAATTTATTAAATTATATTTGCTGTTACTGTTTGTAAAGCGTGCCTTTGTTCTAATGTATTTAATATCTTATTAAGTGCAAATAGAAGTATTTTCAAAAAAAATTCTGAGACAAAAATTTTAAAGATTTTTGCTTTAAAGCCATTATTGATATTTGCATTTGTAGTCAATTGCGCATTCTGTTTCCTCATCTAATTATACTTGAAATCTCTCTTACTTGGTTGGGCTTATTTGGTTAACCGATCGTCAGTTAGTCGCACTGACGTATCTGGCGTATCTGGCGTATCTGGCGTATTTTAACACGCGAACAGTTCATTCACAATTTTGCTGCGTAGTTGCACGTATCTGTAAAACAAAAAATCAATTCTCTGTGTCTCTGTGTATATTATTGAGATGCTTTTCTATGCTATTAATGTGGAACGAGATTTCAGACTTGCACATAAATCATTTTAACCTTCAGAATTGACGTCGATACAAATTCAGTTTTACATAAAAATACGATATAGCAAATGCCATGGTATTGCAATAGCATTCATTAGCTAACTTAAACGGCAGTACTCAGAATCACTGCCGTAAGTCTGACATGATACATATGCAGCTTTATTGCAAATACTAATATAGCGTATAAAGCGTATTCTCACAATAAATGAGATTAATTTTAACATCTTGAAAATTAATTTAAATATGGGTTTTAGACTTCTTCAGGATCTGATCTTCAGGATCTTTAGGATTGATTGATTTTTTAACACAATTATTTTGCATGCTTTAGTTACGCTGGTTTGATATTAGTTTTTAAAATAATAATCATAATGGTTCTATTTGCAATCATAACAACAGCAGCCGGATCTCATTTCAATACTCCACATGACAGACTTATTGACATTTCAAGATATTAATAATATCTTTCTATCACAATTCTTTAAATTTCTAATACGTCGTTTAATGTTTTTCGATCTAGTGAAGTACAGGATGATGGCTTTTCAAAATTAGTCCGCTTCATTCCCGATTGTATGAATTGGAAGAATGATTTACTGAATTTGGAACATCGGCCATAACACTAAAATATCACTCGCGCTATTTGTATCTTTATAGCGGAGGTCTGCGCTAGAGTCAAGCTTCCCCCCTTAATAATTTTGTGAGTTTCAAAAATATTTAAAATCCTATGAATAAGCAAACTACTTTTACTATTTCCGATTCTTTCCGTTTTTGATTTATAGTTTGTTTGAGAAGCTGCACGACAGTAATATGACTCGAAAATTTCACCAAAAAATCAAAAGTCTGACAAATGGTTATAAACCCAGAGTTAATTCAAAAAATGAAATTGGTAATCTGATAATAGATGTCCAAAACATGCTTAACATTTCGAGGGATCACCTCTCGAACCTACTAAATGGCGGTGGTAGTAATGTGACTGAAAGCGAAGATGATCCCGATCATAATGAAGCTAAAACAGCTATAATGTCGATCAAAAACAACAACGCTGCAGGCGATGATGGTTTATCGGCTGAGCTGTTTAAAGCTGGTGGCGAAAAGCTATTAAAATGCATGCTGCAGCTAATTCGCAACACATGGTCAGTTGAATGCATGCCCAATGATTGAAATTTAAGTATGCTTTGCCTAATCCACTAATAAGGTAATCCTGCAAACTGCGTCAACTATCGCGATATCAGTCTTTTAAATATCGCATATAAGGTTCTGTTAAACGTAGTATGTGAAATTTGAAGTTAATCGTCAACCATCTAATTGGACCTTATCAATGTGGCTTCAGACTTAGCAAATCCACCCTAGACCTGAATTCACAACCTAATATTGCAAAGGATTATTCGAACAGCAGATTTAAACCGCACTGGCACTATATTCTACAAAAGTGTAATGCGGCTTGCGTATGCCGATGATATTGTCATCATATCATATCATATCATATCATTTTCCAACTTAGAAAACAAACGAAGCAAATGCGTCTTGTGGCAAATGAGGACAAACCAAAGTACTTTCTGTCACCAAACAAATCTCCTGAGCGTCTTCGAACTCACGTCACTGTTGACAATTATAGGTTCAAAGTTTTGAAAGACTTTGCATATTTAGGAACCAGATTAAACACCAAAAATGACATCAGCCTAGAGATTCAACGAAAAATCACTGTTGCCAACAGATGTTACTTCGGGCTAAGTAGGGTATTGAGAAAAAAAAACCCTCTCTCGACAAACAAAATAGCGCTCTAAAAATTTCTTATCATGCTTGTTCTGCTCTATGGTGCAGAAGCTTGGACAATTACCAACAGATCTATGGTCTCTTTCGCGTTGGCGCCGAGTATCGAATTAGATAGAACCATGAGCTGTATGACTCAGCGATTTCGCTAGCTTGGTCGTATCGTGCGAATGGAAGAAAATGCTCCGGCTAGAAAGGTGTTTGATTCGGTACCCACAGGTGAAAAACGAAGTAGAGGACGTCCGCAACTTCGGTGGAATGACCAGGTGACCAACGATTTAAGAGCGCTCAGTACTACCAACTGGCGACAGCAAGCAACTAATCGGACTGACTGGCGGAGGCTGCTCGACGCGGTCAATGACGACTCACGTCTGAAAGGGTCAGCTAAGTTAGTAAGTTATGAAACGTGATGGCTAGGATTTTAGAACACATATATCATATGATAAATAATGTAAGAGTGTTCTGTTGTTTAGTGTTGTATTTTATTTGCATATATTTATTTTAAATATTATTTGTTAATATCGCTATTTTTTTTTTTGTGTAAAAACGTTCTTTGTTTTCAAAATAAAACCTCTGGTTCACACAAATTTGTTTTCAGTTACGGCATCTTCAGTCAATTTGGAAGTTCCCTCCCACATGACTGGAATTCAGTGTCCACTTAGGAAGTGGACTGTTCAATCAGCTTAATTTAGTTCTCGTATTGCAAATCAGTTATTGCCCACTTGAATTTAAAACACTTTTCACTCGCGTTCATTTATTAATGAAATATGTGTATATTTTCTCGATATTTCATTATTTGTCAATACTTCAACGTTTTAAACAAATTTGAAGGCAATTAAGTCCGAAACCAGGGATCAGTGACATTATAAATGAAGTTGAATTGCTGGCATGCGGACACATAAGGGGGCTCGATCGCACGGTCATTGGTTGCTTTTGCAGTTGATTTGTCAGCATTTATGCAGCTGGTAAGTCAGCACTGTGAACTGTCCATCAAATGCATTTAATAGCCGCAAAGGCGATTTGAAAGTACAAATTCAATATTAATTTTTATTTTAATGAATTTGTCAGTTTTTTAGTTTTGATTTTTTTTGTGGTTTTTTTATAAAAATTATTCACTATTTTTAAAAAAAAATGCGTTATATACATATTTTTTAATTGAATAGAGACTAACGATTTTTAATCTATGATTTTCATAACATCACGCTTTAGCATAGATTTAGCATAAATACTATATTCGTCTATTTAACTTTGTTAAATAATTCATATTTAAATATTTAACTTTGTTAAATAAACGATATAGACTGAGATGCACTGAGAATAAGTGTCGAATACGGAAAATTTCTTTTCTTACATTTATTATGGGAATATTATGGGAATAACCAGTATCATTCCACTATTCTGTAGCCAAATTAATATCATATGTACGATTGTGTACAATGCCGATCGCTTCAAGTGAATTTAATTGTAACCATTTAAGTGGAACTTAAGTTTTTAATTCAATTTCATTCACGGAAAAAAGTGTGTTGAAACTTTAAGGAAACCTTGAATCAAGGTTACTATTGGCTTACTTTCGATTTCACAACTAAAAAATGATCAATAATGACAGTAAAATTGAACGAACACCAAAAAATCATGCACATGCACAACGTCATGTAAGCGTTCAGTCATTATTTGGGCAGTTGCTACGTGCTTTTCGGCAGAGAGCACGTACTCTCCGCTGCAGCTTGCCCAATATCGCTCGGAAAACTTCAAGAAATAATGCACTACTGACGCTTAAGCCACTCCACCGTCTCGCCGCTAGCGATTAGCGATTAGGTGCCTTTACGCAATGCATCAGCTTGCAGCAATTGTCGATATATGAACTCAAGTGGTCGCAAACTTGACCAGGCCAGTTGTAAATGTGGGTCACTTGAGAACTTGCTGTAGGCCTACACGCATTTGTATGACGAAATGTAAAAACAGTAGAAAAAAATGTGATGTCCAAGTAGTTAGCTTAGGTCAAGTACAATTTGAAGTACATTTCGAAAATTATAACTACCAACATTTCATTTAAGAGCCAAATAGCTATTTTATTACGAATTTAGCTCACAAAAATATTACACGTTTTTTCAGGCTTACTGCAGTCTCGATATTGCATGTTGGTTTTGTCCACGGAACGGTATTATCAATAATTGTATTAAAGGAATGTGACTTTTTTTATTGTGTTATAATAATTATTGTGGCACTCCCACCACAACGTTTTTGGGGTTCACATAGATCAAGGGGGGTCCTCAAACATTGTTTTGTTCTGGCAACTTTATGTATGCCATAAAATATTTACTTCTTAGGTGTTATCATAAGATAATAGTGAAGCGATCTATTAGAAATGATATGCATCGGCAAGGCAAATCATTTACTGCAGCCCTTTCAGAATTTCATGATATTTAGACAAATAAAAGTGGTTAAAAGTGATGAAAGTTGTACCATATAAAGTAACCGTCCTTCTGAATGTCGGTGAATTTTTTACATCCAAAAAACGGTGTCGTTTCGTAAAATGCGCACAACTCCATATCAAGTGAATATGTTGAATGATATATATTCAAAATATGATTTTTAGCCAAAAATTTACTCACAATTACAGCTATTTAAGGTAGTTCATTTTGGGCGATGAAGGAAATTAACTTTGCATTTTAAATATATTCTCCATGAAGCATCGGACCTATAGATCTATTATGCCTCATCCATGGATTTGGAGTGTTTTTCCCAGTCCGATTTCCGCGATAAATTGTACCGCTAGATCCTTTTCGTCGACGTTTTTTTTTTCCTGACGTCGACTCTGACAAAAGACGTCCATCCGCTTCATATTTGAGTATAAAAATTGTTAACCCTGCACACCCTACACACATACATATCTTTTGTTATATTCTGAAATAATTATGTGCCTGAAACTTTCGTGTTTAGTGTGCAATATATACGATAGGTATTAATTATTTTTAAATATTGTATACATAAATTGAAGGAATACTCTATTTAATGATATTATTAAAACATTTGGTTTGCAAATGACGAATCGTTTCACTAATCGGACTGTACCAATTGCTGGCCCTTCATTATTTGTTTATGGTTTTAATTAATATATATAGAGTATATAGTGCAATATAGTCTAAAGAACAAAGAGGATGACGTAGATATGGTTATAGGTGAGTCGAAATATAGAGTATAATAAACAAAAAATATTAAACGTACAGCCTTACAGCCCTACAGCCAGATTAAAAAATATATAAAAACCCATTTTTATATATAGAAATTATTGATTATTTTAAATAAATTTAAAGTAGTTTATAGTATAAATTTTTTAATTAAAAGAAATAAATTTCGTAATGGTTTTAAATTCTTATCTAATTTTGTATAGAATTTTACTCATAAAATTGATTACTGTGTCCAAATTTTTATTAAATTGAATTTATTTATTTTATTGCCGCTGCCTACAGCCTCTGAAAATTACTTCCCATTAAAAAATATTTGCAAATCTAAAAATCTAAAAATCTAAAAATAGGGGACGGAAACCTAAACAAATATAACTTTAAATGCAGAATTATTTTATTTATTTAAATTGAATTCATTTGTAAATTTGTGTCTATTTTTGGATATTTTTGGATATTTTAGGTTTATTTTAAGCCATAGAATTAAATATAAAATAAATCTGTTCGTTTCAAATTCAAACTGGTCGAAATAAACAAAAATAAAAGTCCACAAGGGGAATATCGTAAATTTTCATTTTACCAGCACTTTTCCGCTTGTTTTTCTGTAGGTGTGCCAATAAAATATACTCAAGCCCAATATTTTTTGATGTGGTTCTCATCCCATCCTGTCCAAATGACATGCGGCAATTACAAGATCTTTGTTCAGTCAGATTTCAGATTTGAGATTTCAAATTTCAAGTTGCTGTGCGATTTCGCATTCTTAAGCAAACAATTTTTTTTCTCTTAATTTTAGCAAAACTTTTAAAATAACTTGCAAAACATCAAACTGTTAATTTTATTTTTAAATAATTTTTATTAATATCAGTTGGTAACAAATTTCTTTAGATATTTGCACTTCTTTCTGCAGTTTGCATTTTTTTGGTATTTGGTATTTTTATATATATTTTTCTACTCTACAAGTTTTATTTTTACTTAAAAATTTCGACAAATTTAAACAATTATTTAATATATATTTATTTAAAAAATAAATCTCGAAAAATTCTTTAAAATAAAATAGAAATCCTACAAATAAATTAAATTATTGTCAAAGAATTTTACATAAGATATCAGTTTATTTATTTATTACAATAATTAGTGAAACAAATAGTTCCATTATCCATGAAGTTCTAAATTTAATACTTACATCTCTTAAATAAAAAACGACAAGCATTAGATTTAAGAAAAACAATACCCTTTACATAGATACTTTCGTTACGGTACATAGAAGGTTACCTCTTTTAGGAATATATTTCATTTATATTCAAAGTTGTTCTGCATAGCTTTACAATAAGTCTGGACATTCAAAATTTTATTAGGTTAGCTCTATAAGGTATAGAATAAGATCACTATTAAAAAACATTCCATTAATACTGACTTTCATATTTCACCTCACTTAAAGATAAATCTCGAAGACCCTCATACCAATCAATATGTGTAAAAAATATCTATTTCCTCAGAAAAGAAAAATACGGTTGGTGGAAGAAGAAGACATTCATACGTCTATCTAGAAAAGGGACCGTAATCGGAATCTAGAATTAGTTTGGACCATAATCAACAATATTATAACTTTTGTAAGTGATTATTGTTTGATAGGCAAGCATGCATAGAGACTAACGATCTTTATGACAAATGATCCATTAGACCTCCCGTGCAAATAATTTAATGAGTAAATGCTCAGACATAAAATCTAGCGTCAGTGAGTGAGAAATTCTATCGTCAGTAGGAAATAAAATAAATACAACGAAGTAGATAAATAATAATACGTATATGACTAGAAATATGGGTACTGGTTTGCTGATGACCTGTGTAATCTTTATAACTAAACCGGGTTCTTTCTGTTCTTATAGTGACAAAAAAAGTGTGCAACTTCAGCACTTAATAATTCAAAATACATACAAAGATGCAAACTAAAAATTTCTTCAATTAATTTTATTGAGGCATAATAATGTGCCATATAAATTTTAGACTACATTCTTTGTAATATCGCCGATTTTTCCAACAATGTACGAAAGAATTTCAATGCAACATTGTTTTGAGTACTGAAGAAAATAATGGGCGAACACTTCGTAGCGCTATATTTTGTAATTTCAAAATTACAAATAATAATATTAAGTAGTATTAATTTTTTTTTGCAGTAATAAATTACGAGCTCAGTAAAATAATGCAGTGAAATTCATTTATCTAAAAATTATTAAAAAAAACAGAATAATCTCTTAATACTACATTTGCAGTGGCGTGGATCTGATCGTTCACACCTGCTAAAAGGCAGTAGCGGGAATTTCTGTGTAATAAATTTTGGCATCGAGAAGTGTACGAAATCGTAGACGCAAATTGACTTGAGCGAGCGAAGACGGTGACGATCACGTGAAAACTGTTTTTGGTGGGGGCGCATATTTTTAGACTCTTGATGCTTAATATAAACGCAAGAACGCTTAATTAAAATATTTATTTTGTATAAGAAATAAATGTTTACTAAAGAAA
Source organism: Teleopsis dalmanni (assembly GCF_002237135.1). Taxonomy (NCBI): domain Eukaryota; kingdom Metazoa; phylum Arthropoda; class Insecta; order Diptera; family Diopsidae; genus Teleopsis; species Teleopsis dalmanni. Next base: position 18,769,676 of record NC_051848.1, read on the forward strand.
ATGTTAAAAAAAATGTATGCGTTATGATTTTCCAAATAAATAGAAACATCGAATTGTTTTTACTCTGATCTTGTGATTTAGGTTTTTGGATATTATACAATAGATCTTATATTGTCATTCCAATTTATTATTTTTTAAATTAAAAATCGAGATATTTAAATGATTGTTCTATGGGTATAGTGAAAATGTTCAAATAATATGTTACGTATATATAATTTACCTCTATAGGAAAAAACTGGATAATAATTTGTTACAAAATCCGCTTGCCTGTCCTTCGTTTGAGTTACTAGAGGTATATGTATGTTTTATTATAGTAGAGAGTCTTACTACTCTACGACATGCATTGTTGATATAGTATATGAATATGTATGTATATATTATTAAGTCGCTATGTAGCTGGGTATATACAACAAATAGTTCCGGAATCTCTGCAGAATTTCAGTTTTGATATTAGTTGTAGTATGTCACAATTACATACTTTAACCCAATAGTGAGTGATCAAGGGTTATAGTTTTAAAGTAGTAACTTATACCAAAACGATTGAGATTTGATGGAGAAAACAGTACATATTTTGTAGCTTTATTTCTAATGGATTTCGTTTAAAATAAATGTGTTTGTATATTATCAGGTCTCTTGTTTCATTAGCTTGAAATATTAATATATTATCAAGATTCAAAAGTGGAACATATGTTTCTCGTTGAGAATTTTATTTTTTTCATTCGCTCTAATGCGTAATTTTGATGCTTCACTTCTTTAGGGGATCAATGAAGTAATTAGCACCACAATTTTTGAAAGTCCCTAAAATATGCCAAACTATTTGATCTATTTGCAAAAACAATGAGCATAATGTTCCAACTTGGAACAGATAAGTAGACTTATATTTTAGAAATAACGAAATGAATATGGATAATTTGATTTTTTTTAGTAAGTGGCTTAATAATTTTAGCTTTACTATAAATATTTTGATAAAAAATTACCTTTGCAAATCTCAAAAGATTATTATTACTATCGACGCTAAAGTTTCTTCAGGTGGGTTAGACCTGATGTTAATGAAACAGACTAAACTCAAGTTTAAAATAGAAAAATCCATTTTGAATTTCGTGAAAATTGTCCAAATTTGCTTATAAAGGTTTATACAGACACTTCCGACGATATTTTTTCGAGAATCTTTTTTGTGGTATAAGCAATAAGCAATCCTCATGATATGCAGGATTAAGTGTTTAGTGGCATTGTCTAGTGGTAATGTTGGAACACTGCAGTAATAAAATAAATTAACTCGAGTTGTTTTTTTTGTTACTTCGTAGTGCTACAGGACCATTTGAAATTACTTTTCTAAATTATTTTTTATAGGGGTATCTGAAGTTGCTCGGGTAGTTAGATAGATCAGATGAAGTGTTTTATTTGGAGACAAATATTCGGAAAACTGTTGCCAGTTTATGGTTTTAAAGCTGAAGTCTAATGACTGTTAGTTTATTTTAACATTTTGAAGGAAAAAATTTGAATAATCAGTGATATAGATGCAAGACCAAATAGTTTTAAATAGTTTATGTAAACGAATTAATCCATAGGCGGCACTACAAATTGACTCTAAAGCAGTCAACTGTACAGGGAAGTTCTTTTAATTTCAATTTCAGGTACTTTATTTTCAGGTAGTAATAATCATTTGAATGACGTGAAGGCAAGAATTAGCTTTCATGAACATTTCTGATATAAATAATATTACTTCCTTCAGGAAAATTAATTAAAATGGAAATTGACTTTCATCTATATTTTTTAATTGTTCACTTATAAAATTTTCGGATCATTTCTAGGTAATGTACTAAAGTCGTGTAGACTGCGTTTCTTCGGGTTGAGCCATTAAAATATTTGCATTACCTTACCAAGACCAAGACCAAGACCAAGAGTTAAGCTTGTTATCTCAGCGTTCCCTTCACTTCTCGATAATACTCTTTTGTTATTGAAATCAAGTATTTGGCTTACTTAAAGCAAAATAAATGGAAACGTGCAAATAAAAGTAGTTCAAGTACTTGTCTCTATGCGAAATGTCTTGAACGAGTGCTGATTAAACCGTATATACATTTTTATAAATTTTTCACTTTTTTCAGCATTTTTGTTGTTTGAGTCACGTTTATATTTCTTTTATTAAAAATTGAATAACTTGTAAATCGAGATAAATGCAAAACAAACACAAATCTTCACAATATTAAAGATTTATTAAACTATTATTTTTTCTTTTTTTCATTAAAATTTTCCTTCAGTAATTTCTTTTCCATAAAATTTTCCTATTCTTTGGATTTCTGTTTCTGATGCTCTGATTTATTTATGGCACTTAAATTTTTTTTAATATTGTAGTTGAGATATTCTGAAATTTCACACAAAACTTATTTACATTTCAATTTGAATTTTCTATAACATATTATATATTTGTGTGAATAAATTCTCATACATTATGTTTCCGATCGATTTCTATTATATTTTTATTTGCAATTTTAATGTAAAATTTCCATTAGATGAGATAATATTTTGAGTGACAGCGTTTTTGATATTAACTATATAAGTATATAATTAACAAGAAATCGCAAAAAGTCTGTTCTTTAAAATGTATTTCTTAAAATTATGAATCTTATATCTCACATCTGTTTAACACAAACCTGTTATTGGCTATCTTCCGCACCTACCGTTGCCTATTAATGGTATTTGTTTCAAGATAGTTGTCTATATAAATCTATATACTTTTATTATATGTGCAATATACAATACTAACGTATATATTCTTCTCAATGATTTTATCTTTTTGAGGGAATCACCCTCAAAACTAATTGACTCTAAAATAAACCTAGTTAAAGGTTAACACTTCTGAAATGTACTTAACATATATTTAAGTACTATTGAAGAATATAAAATATGAGCACAAAAATCTGTGACCGCTTACAGATTTTCGTGCTGGATTTTGACTGGAGTACTAATTCAAATTTCGTTATACATAATTTAATCTAAAATTTAAATTACATTAAATATATATTTATATAGCAATCTGTTTATACTCACTTTCAATCATATCCAACATGATAAATAGTTGTCGCGAGAAAAATATAATACGACAACTCCCTTGTAGATTGCATTCAAAACGAACCTTGTAAGATTTATGACTTCCAGAAAGGCTTTGAAGTTAAATTAAGCAACAAAATGAAATAATAATTTTTTTTAAAGAAAAATGTAATCTTATGGTACACTGATGACTCTAAGATCGAAATTCGTACTAAGGCAAAAGGATTTTGTGCCGAAAACAAAATACATAGAAATTACGGAAAAATGTCAAAACATTTTTGAAGCAAATGTAAGACAGAACATAAGACAGATCATACTATCGGATCATCAAGCTTGAATGAGAATATATCCAAGTAAGTACAGAATCGTCTACAAAAATGAAATTAGTTACGCAGTGATATCAAAGTCATGATGTGCTGGATTCCTGAACTAGAATGAGCAAGCCGATCAATCAGATAAATAAGAAGCCTCCATGGCAATGATATGTCCATTTGGACTAAACAGACAGCAGCACAACATAAACCTTGCATCATATCTCATCTGTAGACTCTACAATGAATAATCTGTGTCGCTAGTGCATATACTAAGAAAATGTGATACACTGATACATAAAAGAAAAAATCAACTGAGGTCTTACTTTATACTGGAAAAAGAATTTTTAAGCTAATGGGAGTGGTTCCGATTTTATGGTTTTATTCTGCACTATTAGACGGTAGTACAATATATTTTCGATTATGTTTAACTGATACTGGCAAGTCATACGGGAACACTTAAATAAAATATTACCAAAACATTGTCAAACCACAATTGTTGTCTCCTTAAAGTTCGATACATAGGATTCAATCGTTCCTTAAGATTTTTGAGCCGCTTGAGTGATAGAATATATCGAAACTCATAAATATAAGCCTACGGGTCGGCGATTAGCTATTATCCAGTGGTAAATCTGTTTTACTATTTAAATTTTCAATTTTAGAAATAAGAATTGATGTAATTTGTAACGAACTATATTAATCATATGATTCAAATCACACATGCTATTGTCACCACCTTTTCTGACGACTTCACAAATTTCGACTTCGTTGCTGGTGATGTCTCCATGATGTTAGATTATAAATTTAAATGGTTTTATACTTTAAAATTGTTTTAATAATTTATTTTTCTTTCATTTGGATTGTTTAGTGTATTGATGCATGAAACCAATACCAAATAAATTTTATACTAATTGAAATATTTTGTGTTTTTTTAGAATAATTTATACTTTATATATTTTGTATCATATTTCTTATCAAAAGGTATCAACGTGACGGAAACTTTAATAAAATATCTGCCCAGCAGCATCCAGTTGAACATATTCAAGTAATTTTGCAATCGAATGCAAAAAACTCAATGTATTAATTTAGAATATTCTATTTTATAAGCTACTAACATATACTAACTAAATTCATACTAACACTGTTCACTGTATGAACAGTAATTCGCTAATTAATATAATTAAATTCATATTTTGTGCGATTTCATGTTATAAAATATGTTATAATTGTTTGTTGTTGATATTGACTCAAAACGGTCTAATTTAAAATATTTACAGTTCATTGATTTTATATCAAAAATAAAATCAACATAATATAAAAATAAATAATATTATTGTAAAAAAACTATAAAAAAACGAAAAGCCTTTTAGACTTCAGCAAACCTTCAGTTAGTCTACTTACTGGAATCCTAACGGGGCACTGTGCCATTGCGCCTATGCTCCAACGGTGGCGAGTTCCAACAAGTGGATTATGTAGGAGTTTCTAAGATGAGGAGGAGGTAGAATCCATCAACCACTTCCTGTGTCTCTGTCCAGGAGTGCAGACAAGGCGACTTCAATGTCTTGGGGATCGCTTTTTCACTGGTTTGGAAGAGATAACGAGCGCAACCTTATCGGATCTCCTCAACTTCATCTGGAAAACCAAATGCTTTAACAATGATCACAAAAGTTAGCAACTCGCCTCTCACGGCAAAAAATTTGAGGGCATCACAATGGGGATTATATGCCCCCGACTGGAAGTGCTGACAACTGTCAGCACGCGCCTTCTGAACCTAATCTAACCTAAAAAAACTTAAAGATGAAGTCGATAATTGTTTACCAAAATATCTATTATTGTTTTTAGCAGAATATTGAACTGTGATTGACTTAACAGTACAAGTATATATGAGGAATTGTATATATTCTATATATACATATAAGACTATATAATATGATAATTACTCTGGTCTCAAATGGCTCATATTGGTCAAAAATCAAAAATGAGAAAAATGAGAAGCAAATGACTCATTTTTGCATACAAAATCTTAAGCTCAAATGAGATCCATTAGATCTCATTCTGTATAAATAAGTTCCAATGAAGTTAGGATGAGTTCCAAATATGTTCCAAATGCAAATGAATACATTGAGCTTTTCATGGCATTTTGACAGTTTGACAAAGCTGTTTTTGCTATATTCACAAAAAAAAATGTAAATAAATATTTGGTGGTTGCATTTCCTTCAAAACGATGCACCTCTTTTTGGAGCTTCTACTTCCCAAAACGTACTTAATCGAAGCCAAAAACAAGTTTTTAGCTTTTATTGTAACGTGTATTTTACCTTAATCTAACTTTTTTTGGCATAGGCCAAAAATCATATTAACAGGCACGTTTGTAAATCAGCTGTTTGAAATGAGAACAAGTTAATAACAACGAATGGAAACACTTTCAAATGACTGATTTGAAATGAGTCATTTTCGGCCAGTGTAAACGCCATATAAGAGTCTATTTTATTCTTTGTTACAATTGTATATTTTGTCTTTTTTTTCTTAACTCTTTTTATTTTATAATTTACCTCCTATCTCTCTGTTTAATTTTTCACTATCTCTGAGTATTTGTTCTTTCATAAAAGAATTTTTTTTTTTGCTAAATATCTGTTTATTTCACTACGTTCATATTTTTTCTAATTCGTTTTGTGTGTTAAGTTTGCGTTTTTTTCTATATATCCACAATGAAAGTATACATATATTTGACAGCAAGTGAAGTGAAGGAGCTTGACTCGTAATTTATATAAATTTTCAATGTATGGTTTAATTATTATGTTAAGAGTTTTTCTTAAAAATCGGAAATCTGTTTTCAATTGCTGTACATGATTGCTTAAACGATCACACGTCAAGACCATAGCCATGGGCCATATTTTTATTTTAAAATATTGACATGGGGTAGGGGGCCGTTACCAATATATCCTACGTCTATGATTTTATTGGAAAATTATAGTTTTTGAAAATTGTTATGCTATATAAAAAACGTAAAATTAATATACGAAAATATATGTATATTTGTCAGGCATATATATTATATCAGCTTAGTAAAGTTGAAGTTGTGTCCTTCAAGCTACAAAAGATTCATATTATAAATATTAAACTAAACTTTAATATCCTGTGAATGGGACGGACAGACGGATATAAGGATAGGCATAAAATCTGCATAAGCACGGTATAACATTAAATAAAGGAATCTACATTCGAAGATTATATATAAAATATTTCATATTTAAAATCTATATATATATGTTCATATATTTCGGAGAAAGTTTTTTAAGTAAATCAGCGACGTTAACTGATTACTGATTGCTATCAATTACTAAATAACATATAGTTTGCCGTGCAATTCGCAAAGCTCACCGTCAGTTTTAACACTTCAACATATCAGCGTTGTTTTCTGTATTACTGTTGACATATTTAGCTAATGGTCAAATAATTATTTCGTCTATTGTTGTCCTTTTATGCATCGATTCGTGATCTTTTTTCTTTCCTTATCCTTGTCGTTGGTCGGTATAAAGCCTAAATATTTATCTAACAGCATCCACGTTTGCATTGAAAACCTCCTTCACACTTCCTTCCTTAAGTGGACCTGTCCACAATATCAATGACGTCTATGTAAACTATGATTTGTGTAGATTTGTGGGTTATTGTATTTCATCCATGAATGCAGTACACACGTTCAAACCCAATGAGATGAATCTTAGTGTATAAGCCTTCAATTTAAAATATTAATTTTTCTTGTTTTTGTATCTATATACAAAATTGTATACTATTTCACATAATGAAGATCAAATAATTAAATAAATAAATAAGAAACTTGAGAATTAATCATATTTAAACTCTAAAAAGACAACATTAACTCCTTAATTTTATATTGGATAAATTATGACTTGATTGAAATGCTTGTCATATAGATTTTAACCAAAAGAAAGAATTTCAATAAAGCTTCAGACCTTACAAAAAAAAAAGAAAATTTATCATTGTTTTTATTGTGAATTACTTACAAATTTTTCAAAAGAGACCAAAAAAATATAATTCATACGTTCTTATAGACGTAGGAAGTTATCTTCTTCTGCTAGGTGCCTTGTCTCCGCTTCGAACGTTGGCTAACATGAATGCGACTTTGACTTCATCTACAGTCTCTTGAAAAAGTGATCTTGTACTTTAATTGAACCTCTGATGCAAATTTTTTATTCATGATTAATGATTAATCTCAGTAGTCTGTACTCTTTTCCGGATGCCTCATAATATGACTAAATAACTCTAACTTTCGTCGTTTTATTTTCTTTAGTATTTTTGTATCTTTGTTCACACACCGAAGTACCACTGCATTTATATATCTTTCAGAATCTCTATGAGTTTACCATGTTCCGCAGTATCGAAAGCTTTTTCGAAATCAATAAAACATAAAAAGACATCTCTGGTATAAGCTCGGCATCCTTCTATTAGGACTCGTATTCCATACAAGGCTTCCTTTGTACAAAGTCCTTTGCGAAAACTTAACTGAGTATCATAAGTGTGCTTCTCTTTCTTCTTCAGGAATGATTTATTGGAGATTGCAAATGGGAATTGTTACCACCTTGGAAACGGTCACTAACGAAATGTTGATTTCGTTAGCAGTGGACTCGGTATGAGTAATATTATCTCTGTGTAATTATCAGCTAACCATTGATTTACTAACGAAATGTAGACTCTGTTTCTTCTTCTATCGTCGCCACTGCAGTACACATCATAATTGTCTATAGTACAGCTTCCACGGTCTGGCCATCGCTTTTAACTTACTCCCAAAATACCATACCATTTATGTTTTTGCATTTTTCGTATTGTATTATTAATTTTACCGCTTTAAAGCATACTCCTGACACTCCAAGTGCCAATTTTATAGGATTTATTATTTTTGAATACCATCTGAACTGAACGGGAGATTCTTAGCACCCCTGCCCCATTTAAGGGGCGTCCGTACTCGGAGCCGTTGTTTTGATTCACAGACATGTTAGATAGCTTAATTCATGTTAAACCTGGAAAAATTAATTGTTGTGGTTTTCCGTTGTCTTCCACTGCTGTGCAGATACCATTTATATAGATACCACTGCGCTATCTGCTGATTTATGTATAATCAACTTTTGCCTACACATGACACTGAGAAACCAGCTGCCATTTCCCAGCACCATCTGTTACTTTCTATCGATACTACCTTCTAAAAGCTTACAGCGGTGGTTTGTAATGAAGTTTACCATCTCCCAGCACTTTTGTCTGTGGGAGATATTTTATTTCCCTTCTACCACCCATTACTGGGAGGCTTTCGCTACCCGTCACCTACGACGCACCCTCTAGGTGTTACAACCTCTCCTCGAAGGAAATTATAACCATTGAAAAGAAGAGCTCCTAATATTCACATAAACGTAAAATTGTCCATTATTTTATTAATTTTATTTACGATTTTACAAATGCCACACAATGTTTTTCAAATTTGAGACTTCACCAGATTATTGAGCTCATATCCGACTGTTGATACCGTCGACATTGATTAAAAAAGGTATAATCATTAAGATTTTATGTTTTATTGCTTTAAATGCATCTGATTTCTAAACAATCAATAATTTCTTAAAATAAGAATAACTTTATCAATTTTGAATCAAAAAGAATACAAATCCTTAGTAGAGATTTCAATAAACTATCCCCCATATGGTTGGGAAGAACTACTTCTATAAGACTAAATTATTTGAGGTTGAGGTAAAAAACAAATGGTTTTTTATATAATAAAATTGCAACATATCACTAATATTTTATAATATTTAAAAAAATTGTTCAATTTCCTCTTTCAACTTGCAATCCACTAAATCCATTACAGCGTCTGGCTTAAGCGGATTATTCGTATTTATTTTTTAAGATTTTTGCTTGACGCTGTCATATTCGAATGGACACCTTTTCATGTTGGCGTTGAAACTAATTTAAAATGATAATATCATTGAAATGTTCAAAATGTGCAGTTTGATATTTTGACTTCCCTTCTTGATGAATCTAAATTGAAACATAAAAGAGAGGAAATCTGTTTTGTATGCGGTCATTGCTGTTCAATTATGAAGGTGTCACCCCGGTTCGGTCTGTTTTCGCTTCAGTCTGGCCGCGCAGTTCAGTGCACGTAAGCAAGATTGTACACTTTTGCTTTTTGAAGGTTAAGGAAGAACAAACACATCAAGAATTTTTTGCTGAAAATAAATGAAATAAATAAGTTTTGAAAAGTTATTCACTCAATTAAAATACAATATACATCAATAAACTGGAGAAATAGATAAAAATAAATACTATAAATTAACTAAATAGTTTTTAAAAGTCTTGATAGTTACTCTAAAAACAAACTAATAGAGACGGAAATATGCGATAAGTGACATATGTAGAAAAGGCTCAAAAAGAGGGGAAAATCTATATTCATTCTTTACGATTTTAGTTTGTCGTAGATATAATAATAATAATAATACGAATAACATTTTAAACTATAAATATTAACTCATGTGTACAATAGAAATAGGAATAAACGGGGTACCAGCTCCCAACGAAGCGGAGCACTGCGACAATGGTGCAACAGACTAACCGAACAGAAGACATTCCGCCTTCCGGATTAAAGCCAGAATGTCGGCAGTTGAGGACCTCCTAATATCATAAGCTCTCTGTTTTCGACCCAGTGACATTCTCCTGGCCCAGTTCAAGGCTGGGTAGTCAGAGAGAAAGTGACTGGAAGTCTCGTCTGCTTCTAAGCAGAGTCGATAATCTATCTCTTCGAACAGACCCATTTTGTTAAGGTGATAACACAGTTCATGGTGACCCGTTAAATATCCCACCAGCAACCAACTCATATGTACAATATATATAATAAAATAAATTTAACTGATTGAAGTGGTACCAGAGATGATTTGTTTAATTTTTATTTCTTAACAATTATTTATATTATTTGTTTAATGTACCTAACAAGAGATACGAGAATAAAAAGCGATCGAATCGATTTCGAATGTGTGAATAGTTGTGCATAAAAATGAGTACCAATGATTCTGCATAAAATATGACGCGAATAAAAGGAACACAAAATGCACAAAGCTAGTTAAAGTTTTTTACTTTGTGATATTTTCTACTCTGCAAAACTTCTATTCATTTTCAATATTACCAGACCAAAGCAAAGTACATTTCTTTTTATAAAATCATTTTTATTTCTCAACACACTATATTCTTAATAAAAACTACGGAGCGCCATCTATTCTCTAATATTAGACATCATTTTTATATTTTATTCTTCGTAGGATCAATTCAATTTAATTTTATTTGGAATTGTCAATTCATTCTTTGTTTGCAAGCTATTTAAAGTTGCTATGTCAGTGTATTTTTAAACAATAAAAAAATTGGACAATGGGTCGGTCGTCACTGTAAATAAACATTAACTAATAATGAAACTTTATACCGAATTGTTCAGTATGATACATTTGTCCTTCATTACAAATTGCTTGTAAGAAGCTTCTTCAAAAGTGGACAAGCTATGGTTTCGGAAGGTGATCAATTGATCGAAAACGACATAGTGAGCAATATGTTAAGCCAAGTTTTGTATTTCAAACCCTACAACCCTACCTGTAACGGTGATTCACTAATGGTGTAACAAAAGCACATTCGTATGTCACATTGTTAGCAATATCTCAAGCATTCTATATAGGATATGCAAGATTGTGTGCATCATTTCATTGCATTAAAACTTGATTTAAAATCATAATCCAAAACAAAACAGAAAGCTAAGAAATACTGTGGACTTGGTTTCTCGTCCATAAGCAAGTTCGATCCCCACAAATCGACTAAGAAAGTATTAGTTTCAGATTTTGAAATATAAAAGACCTTTTTGTTTGGAATATATCCTGCAAACAGGTAAAAGAATAAATTTGTGTTATTGTTGTTGATTTAAAAGTCAATTGACTTCACCAAGTCGTTGAGGAAAAACCGGCTAGCTCAAACCAGAAGGCTTAACTATGTATTGGTGCCAAAAACCGATGGGTTGCTAAGCTTAATAGTAATGTATAAAATTCATGCCGCATGTGTTCCAAGAAAATGTGATCATTACATTTCTGCGGTATTTGATCTCTTCGAAGTTATTTTGTCTCATCAGTGAAGTCAATTGCTTTGACTGTTCTTTATCTCAGGCATGTGGAATAGATTCATGTTTCGTTTATTGCATAAACTGACAACTGTATTACGTTCATAAATCGTTACATGATTGTTCTTATCGACTACAGTAAACAAACAGCACGCATTACACATAGTTTTTTCGTACTCAATTGTATGTGCAAAATTAATATCGCTATACTATGTGAGACTACATTCTTTGGCGATATTGTATGACTTTCATATACTTTTCTGCTATTCAAGTCTCAAAGTCTCTTAATTCATGATCTGAAAACATGAAACCTGCATTTAAGCTTGGCCTTGAGTGTCGCGAGTCAAAACCTCGCCGGGAATGATGGCGCGACTAAAAAGTTTTAAAGCATCTCTCAATCACAGTACAAAAACTTTCACATTTGATCTCAAACAAATTCATTCGATTAATAGAGCGATAATTTGTCAATTCTGAAGCGTAATTCTATCTACAAAATATTTCATAAATTTAGAAATTTAAAAGTCATCCATAATACGAAGTGATTATTGAAATTATTGAAACATCTTTGATTCCCACTCAATTAAAATAAACCTTGAATCACTCTTAGTATTGAAAACATTTATAAACAATTTAGCATTTGCACTTTATTTTTAATGTTATGTTGAAAAATTGAACTATTAAATCAGTGGAAATAAAATTAAAAAAATAAAATAAAAAATGAAAAATTTTAATAAAACTCTAAGTACATTTTGGTACCGGCTGATCTCTTATCACTTTCTCAGACATCTTTTGAGAACCATGCGGTCAAGTTTCTAAAAGCGTTTGTCGTGTGATTGCGGGAGCTTTCGGCTGTCCATTCAAAAAAAACAAAAAAGCTATAAATAATAAAAATTGATTAAAAATATTATTAATCAAAATAAACAATTTGAGACTCGTGGCCCAATTTATAATATACGCCCGCTAAATTGTTGCCAACCAAAAAAAACTGCCTAATTAAATTCATAATATCTGAGCAATTTTTTTTTCGAGGTGATAAATACCGCTGCTGTTCAGCAAAAAAACGAAACGTTTTTAATTGACATTAATTAATTTTAAACTAATTTCATAAATTAATAAAATTTAATTTGTTTCATAATGTTAATGTAAGTTTTTTTCAATTAATTTAATACTCGTATGTATAACATTTCTATACAACCATAATACTCTGTAATAGTTGGACTCAATAAAAATTTTTGCCAAGATAACACAAATATAACCATAATACTCTGTAATAGTTGGACTCAATAAAAATCTTCTCAAGTTACTACAAGCAGACTAAAATATATGAATCATGCTTCTTTCTTTTCTGTTGAATGAATAAAGTGGCTTCTAAAATCTGGACTTTACTGAAACTAGTAAAAAATCATAGCCCAATTTAGAAAAAGCTTTCTTTTGTAGAGGCATACAAAGAATTTTAACTAGCCTTGATCCTTCATCTTAAAACCGTGATATCATTGTCCTAATGCAACAACAATTTATTTCGAGTTTCCATGATTGCGCTTTCGAATAGCTTCCTATCGATTTGTGTTTCGATTACGTTCCCCAACTATGAAAGTGCTTTGTTTTTTTTTTTAAATTTTTTATTATGTCACTCTCTATGAATATGTATAACTTATCACCTTCACCTATAATACTGCTCACCTTCTTTTCTGTCAATTGCTATATTTCACTCCCATATATAGTTGACAGCTGTATATGTTCTATTGGTCTTTCTAAATATCATTTTGAACATAAAGTTACTTTCAAACTATAAAAGGTTACATGAAATTCTTTGGAACCTTGTATTGGTTCTGCATATATTGTTAAATGCCGCATTAATAATACCGCATAATAAAACTTTGTATGTAACAATCATATGTTTTGTGATATTGTATATCGGATGGATATTGTAAGACTCCTGGCGTAACTAGGAATTTAACGAATATACGAGGAAAATTATTATGTTAATATCTTAACAAATTTGTATGTATTGCATAAGGTTAGAATAGTGATCTTAAAAATATTTAAATGCATGTGTAGGTTAATGTTATTCATAGTAATTTAAAACTCTTATTTAATATCTGAAAAATCCCAATACTCATACTGTCAATTACGTTTGTTATCTGTTCTAAATTTTTGTTAAATTTTTATCTTAAATTTTTTTATCTTTTACAAATTTATTTACTCTCCAAGTGAGCCACCTGACAGCATCTCAAGTTTAAGGTACTACTATCTTCTATCTGCTAGATGTTCCTGCGGCAACGTTTTTAGAAGACACGTTTCTTTCGAAATATTAGCAAATATTGTCTGATAAATCTCAACTTGATAAATATTTTGAATACCTAAAAGCTTATGAATACTTAAAAACTTGAGGTTTTAAATATATTGTGTCGCCTTAAATTTAATAAGAGTTAAACAAAATTTTACAATATAACATATGTGACGTTATTTTACTTATATTTCATTCCGAGAATTACTAAAAAAATAAAACAGTTTTTTTAAAAAATTAAACAGATTCTCTTAAAAAATTGAAGTATAATAAGTATAGAATTTTATTTAGTTCGGGTAATAAATAAAAAATAACAGAACTTCAATTACATGTTTTGTAGAAAATTTTTTTAGTTTAATATTCAAATCACTCTATATGTATTTATATTCATTTATATTCATTTATATTGGTGTATAAATTTTTAATTTATATGACTTGACCAAAAAATTAATTTTAAATATAAATGTACTAAACTGTAAAATTTTTATGATACAACTTCCCGAATAAAATATTTTTCCTGTGATGTAGCGCCACCACAAGAATAATCACTAGAATTTGACAAATCAACTTTTCAAAATCATCAACAGATGTCTTCGGATAATTCTGGGTATTTGGTGGCCGAGAGTGATCTCAAATGTGCGACTAGGGCGTGTAATTATACAGGAGCCCCTCGAAAAAGAAATTCTACAACGGAAATATAGGTGACGTAGCACATGCGGTTCTAACCTGGAATCCGCAAGGCAGTAGAACCCGTGGACGACCAGGCAATTCTTGACGTAGAACCATAAACAATAAAACGAATAAATCGATAGCTGAAATGAGATATATCGCTCGAAATAGGAAAAATGGGAAAACTTTTACAAAGTCTTTGTGAATAGGCCAAGTTATTGTACAGAACATGCATGACATATTAATAATACGAACTCTTTAAAATATATTATTTTTTGAAATAGAATAATTTATGCACATCCCGTATGTCGACAAAATGAACAATTTCATCTAATTAAAAGAAACAGTTCCCTTCGCGATAATTCGAACTGTCAATAAAAATAGGAATCAATAGATTATTAAAAGCAGAAAAGATGAATATTTCACCTGACTCATGATCGTTTACGGATGAAATGGTTTCTTATCGTTCTGTTCTTAAAATATCTTAATTAAAACTTTTAAAACAGATGTTTCTATCTTCAGAATTAATGTAGTATTAACTTTACTTGTATAAGTTAATATTCGTCATCTGAATTTCGTAATACCAGCATTGCATTTATCCGACCTTTATCCGACAAGATAAAAGGTGATAACTGAATGTTCGCCTGGTTTTCAGATTTATTCTTTAACATTTTTTTCTAATTTTCTAATTTGATGTTCATATTTACAATGAAATCACGCCAAGTATCGGTTTCGTAATGCTTGAATAATATATGATAGTACTTAATAATATGAAAGATAAGTATGTATCATGTGTGCAATAGGTTGCATTCTAAAATTTCGCATTTATTGTTTTGATTTTTTAGGTAAAGTATAGTTTTTTTTTTGTTCAAAATGCTGAACAATTGTTAAGAATTTTATATATTTTTTTATCACTTAGGGCTTGCCCAAACTGTAATAAAAATCAACTATTAAATTCTTATTATTTGTGGACTGTAAAACAATTCACAAGTAGAATTTTTTATAGGCGTAGCACCGCAAAGTAGCATCTCTGTGGCCGCAAAGCATCTCTTGACTCCCATTCTACCATTCTATCATTCTACAATTCATCCAACGAACAGACGAATCTATCATATTTGTAGAAAATTGCCAAATATCATGGTGATTATGGTGATCAACGGAAAAATATGGGTGAAGTCTTCTACTTCTATTGATGCGGAATAGCTAGTTTTCTTTCTTTCTAGTAAAAACTCTTATTACAACAACACATCGCTGCACAACACCGAAAACAACAGCAAGCATCATACCATGTATGCAAAAAATGTTTCTCATACTCATGCTGAGAAGACGCTTTGGTTGACTTCATTGGATTTCAGTTGTGTTTTGGGTTTCTGTTTTTCGTTTTACTGTCGCACACTTATCAGCAGCAAAACCGTCACAGGCGTCGCTTGCCGTCGCCGTCGCCATTCCATTTACCACCACAAACGTATGCGCACAACTGAATAGCATTTCTATCACACATTTGAATGCTTGACAGCGATACGCTAATCGGCTAGTTACTCATACGCAGGGGTGAAACGCAAGTGCAAATGCAAACGCAAACGCCAATTCCACTAAGCAAATGCATTGCATTTCTACAATCATAAGAGAGAAATCATTTCATGTCAACCAAACAATATATTGGGGTTCCATATGTTGATTGCGATTCGGTCACAAGTTTTATTTAAAGATATCGTTTATGATATATTAGAGTTGTTACAAGAAGCATCTCTCATAACAACAACTGATTAAAATGAAGAAGGTCATGACGCATAAACCCGGCGAAAATGTCAACAATATTCATTGAATGAATTTAGTTTGCACTGCATGAATGCGCAGTGCATTAATGTCATTATTTTGAAATGCATATTTCATATATGGTAGCTTGTTTATTTATCATAGAGTTTACCTAACGCGAACATTTTTTCAACACCCGCTCGATTTTACAGACATAACATAAATCACAATATTAACTGAAATCATGATCAAGTTACCAATTTTGTCAGCTTAAATCTTACTTAATTCAGTACCTTCAACTTCAGGTACGACTAAAATTGTCATTGAGTGTGTTTAGTACAATTTTATTGATTAAAAACAAAAATGCGTTGTGTATGCATTATTTTATATATTATTTTATTTTATTTTTTATTTTTATGATAAGTATTGTATATTTCTTATGTATATTTTCATATATTATAAAGCATATTCTTGTCTTGTTCCATGCATACAGTTGTTAAAATATTTCTGTATTGAGCAATTTAATACTAATTTAGATTTAAAGAGTTAACAATATGTTGACATCCGTGCGAAGGTGATTTATAATAAAAAAAAAATTTTTTTTAATCTCATTGAAAACTGTTGTAAAGATATCAATCTTATAGTATGTTTGTTTATGAGTCACTATACGTTAGGTGATCATGCTGTGAGTTTAAATCTTTCCTACAATGATTTTTGTCGCATATTTAGGAAGGACAAAGAATGTGCGTCATATTTGCTCTGTTAGCATCTAGCACATGCGTAAAGTAGATAAAAAAGGTTCGAAAAAGTTGTAAATTCTTTGACTTTTACAAAACAGCAATAATGGACCTATATGCATAAGTGGAGTCTTGAGATCACTATTACTTCTAGTATATAAGGTAATGATTTTTTGGTTAAAGAAGTATGAAAAATCTCATGAATTCATTTTAAACATTAATCAAAATATATATGGTGTTAAACTAATAAATTACAAAAAACGAATAAAAATATTTTTTTTGGGTCACTAAAAAATATAAAAAATAAACAAGAATCACGTAAAGAACCATTTGACATATTAAAAGTTTATGTATAAAGTAAGCTATTCTAATTGGTTTTATTTGAAGCATTGATATTTTCATAATTAATAATTTTTTTCTGAAGAATTTTCCTTTGCCGCACAATAAATCTATTAACATTTCATTCAAATAAAATATAATGTGAATAAAGCTAAACAACTTGTCAGTTTTTTTTTATTGATGAAATTTAAAAAAAAGAAATAAAAATCAGTCTTAATTATAAGTTTAAAAACTTTTTGGAGATACATCATTTTTCATACAAAGAAATAAACTATGCATTTGTATGTAGAAATAAAATCAAGTACATTATAATTTATTATTAATTATATAATTTTTGAGAAATTAATATCATTAGTTGTTAGGGTTCTCCATGAAATATACACCCTAAAATTACGGTTTCACTTTGTATGGCTCTATGACAATTACTCACAATTTGCTCAGTGCGCTTGTACTCTATTTACAAAAACAAACTGTTGCCCGTTAACCTATACAAAACGAACATGTCTAACGGGGCAAGGGCGGAAGTATATCAGCTTCGTGTTGGATAGTTCGTATTTTCTTTGGCTTTGCTGTGGATTGCTTGTGCCATAAAAGTAGCGCGTCAGTTGAAAAAAGTTTCAGTCTTTTGAGTTAAATCGTCTATGCCACTTCTGGTGTAAAACGTAAAGCAGAAGCAGGAAAAGTGCGAATATCAAACAAAACAAAAGCGGCAAAAAATCATAACAAAGAAAACAGTGCAATTTAATAATAATAAAAATAAATAAATTGTAGGATTTAAAAATTTAAAAGAATTTAAAAATATTTAAATTAATAAAAAACTTGAAAGTGAAAAAAAAATTTTTATGCAAGAATTTGTTTTTGTTAAAAATATTTCATTGTGAAAAAATTTCAATTAAAAATTTTACCAAAAAAGTTAAACAATAGCAAAAAAATTGACTTCAAAAAAACTTAAGTTCATTTAAAACAAATTCAATAAAAAAAGTTCCAGTGCTCAGTAACTAAGTGATTTTTATGCAAATACAAATTTTATTAATATTTGTATTCGAAATAAAATATTAAAAGAATACTATATATATATTAATATATTTTAAAAAAGGCGGCAATTTTTTCCAAATTTAATTAATTTTTGTCTTCTCAATTTAATAAAATATGTAAGTATATTAATAATTGTTTTTATAAAATTTCGATCTTGTTATAAAGAATTAAATTGATCAAGCTCGAAATAAAAAAAAATATTTTTGCTGAAGAAGTTAATTTATTAAAAAAATTATCGAAATAATTAAAATCAAAAACAAATTCCCACTCCTACTAAACTGATACTCAATTATTTCAAAATACTGCTATGTAATTGTTATATTAATTGCTTAACAAAAACAAAAATTTATTTAAAATCATTACGAACTCATTTAAGAAATTATTATTTTTATTTTAAGATAAGCATAAATATGTTTTTTAATTTATTTGTTGTAAATTATACATTATATAAAACTTAAAGAAAATAAATTATCTTTGTTTAAATTTGTAAAAGCAGAACTAAAAAATAAATATTATTATTAATTAGTTTTGAATTGGCTTTATTAAAATCTGTTCGATAAATATTCACAAAAACATTGTTTTTAAATAGCGGACTCAAGAAATTCTTTAAAGAAACCCATATTCTGCTCTATTCCTGATTCCTTGAAACAAGTGGTAAAAATAAAATCCTCAATGAGGTTTTGATGTTTTTATTCCCAAGTCTCAGTACTCATCCACTGTTTATACAAGTAAAACAATGAGAAATCCGACTTCTGAAATATAATCAAAATATATTATATAAGCTTATATATTAATGTAATATACATATATATAAATACACTTACCATTAAAGTGGAAGCGCATTTACAAAACTTTCTTATCATTGTTATATATTAATATAACTAACATATAATAACTATATATTAATTATAATAATCTTACTTTGATATCGATAAAAATTTATATTATTAGTTCTCCATTTTTATATAAACACTTGTCCTTCCTATATCCAAATGTTGTCTTATATAATTAAATTGAAATTAATATAATATATTGTTTATTACTTTCTAAGTTTTTAATATTTAGTTGATTATTTTTTCTAATTTTAATTGTAAATTTCTTCAAAACAGTTTTCAATTAAATTAAATTATGGCTTTCATAAAATTTTATTTTTAATAACTTTAGACTAATACAAAATTATATTTTTAAATTTAATTATAATAATATTTATTACAAGTCTCAGTATAATTAATATTTTAATTAAAATTTCGGTTTACATAAATGTTAATTTCATTTCTAATAATTATTAATTTAATTTATTTCTTAAATGAACTTTTTTTTTAAATTAATTTTCTATTTATTTATAATAATTTTTGGTCTTTTACTTTTTTGTTTAATTATTCTTTTCAGTTGTTACATATAAATTGTTTTGTTTTACATAATATTTACAAACATTAATTGCATATATTTTACTACTTTTTCTTTTTTTTTTGTATAAGTAATATTTTAATTAATATTTTTAATAATTTATTTAACAATTTTAAAACAATTTTTTTTATAATTAATTTTTTAATTATTTTTTTAATTAATTTTGTTAATATTGTCATTAAAAAAGTAATTATTTTTCTCAATATTTTCAAAATTTTTTTCAATTTTAATTTTAATAAGAACGTTACAATAATTTTTGTTAATATTTTTATTATTATTTTCATTACTATAAATTTTTGTTATATTTTATTCTTAGGAATGCATATGTTTTTAAATGTTTCTTTATATCATTAGTATTCTGTTATGTCTTTTATGAAGATAATGTTTATAATTATTTTAATATAACACAATATAGAATTGCAAGATACAATAAATAATATAAGACGGTTTTATATCTTTCTTAAACGTTTTGAGAACTAGCTGAATATCTATACCTGTTCATCATTAAATAATAAATTGCATTTGTGCGTCAAAGATTTAACAGGAAACAGAAAAAGTTAATAGCATAATATGAATATAAATTACTGCATCTATAGGCTTTAATTATATAATATTAAACATATGTATAGAGTTTTTAATAAAAGCAAATTGAGAGGAAACACTTTTTTTATTAACTTTGTTTAATTATATATTAATTCTATCTATTTCTTGCCATAGACGTAGACACCTTTTTTAAATTTTCAGTACAAAAAAATTTAATTAAGGCTGAAATTAATTATTAATCAAAATAATTACTAAAATGATTGTGTATAGTATTGAGATTTTCATTTTATTTTATTTTGTTTTTTTTGTTGGTATTTTGTAACAATAAATTCATCTCTGTAAATAATAACTATTATAATTATTTTATTATTCTCATATATACGTTACTCTAAAGTTAATACCATTGGCTACTATTTTTATTAATTCATGAATTCATTAATTAATTAGTTCAGTGTATAAACTATTATATGTAGATTCTTGGTAGTAATTAATAATATTCAAGAGTGTTATTATTTACGACTTTTTTTAATCTGTTAATATGATATAATATAAAATGATATCCAATAATGATTCCTACATTAATAAAGAAATAATGACTAAAAATAATTTAAATGGTATTTAACTTGACTAAATATTAGTTAAGTTTTATTAACATATATTGCCAACAATAGACTTGGAGTAACAGAATAGCAGAATATATGGAAAATCGAAATATGATTGGCAACAGTTTGGCCTGGTGGCCTTGCATTATCGTCCATAGTAAACCTTAGCGCCCATGTGTATACGCTTCCAAAGAAACAATATAATTCATACTGTTCATATCTTTATCTTAAATTTTTTTTTTAATTTTATATTCACAATTTTGGAGTAAATATGTGTATGAGTTTCTTAATCATAAGACACAAAGCGGAAATTGTGGGTATTTGATTCATGTACTTACCACCTACACGCGTATTTTACTCATTTGTTTAAAAACATCTATTCTTATCTCGGAAGCAATATTCTTTTTTATTAAAAATCGATTGAAAATTATTACAGAAGTCAATAAACTCATAATTAAATAAAAAAAAATAAAATTAAAAATAAAATATCTCACCCTTAAAAATGAAAAAAATTTAAAAATGCATTTATTATTCAATATAAAAGTAATTTTTGTTTATTCTTTGTATAATTTAGGTTAATACAGTCTTAATTATATAAATGAAATGAAATGATTTTGGTATATTTAAAATAATTATGCTGGCAATAATTACAAAAAAAAAAAAAACTAAGTTTAATCAATTATAATAATATAATAAATATTAATATAAAAAGTGTATTACATATAGAATATATCGGTTGAAATAAGTTGTAAATAAAAAATGTAAAGTACTATTAAAAAAATATATACATATATAAAAAAGTAAAAGCCTATACAGAAACAAAAAATATATAAAAAAAAATTACATAAATAAAAAATTAACTAAATATAAAATAGACCTAAAGAAGAGATAAAATATATCTAAAAAATATTAATATATATAAAATAAACTGAAACTAAATATAAATGAACGTATACCTTTGTACGTACGTATATTTTACATTTAAAAGCAGATTAATAAAAAATAAAAGCACAATTTAGAAATCTTCTTAGTATATTTATATATGAAGAAAAGTGTATAAATATAAAATGAGATAAAACTATTAAAACCTGTCCTCACCTCAAACTCTCTGGACTTTTATAGCAAATTCTTTTTTCTGTCATGTATTGTATTAAGAATGCAAGCAACATTATTTCCGCGCTTGTCTCCAGCGCCACACTCCTTTACTTCCACCTTTGCAATACCGAGTGATATGCAGTAGTAGTACAGCATGTGTGTGTGCCCCGATGCGTTTCCGTTCACGTTGGTGTTGAAAACTTTTTTTTCATTTCCCTTACAGATTTAAATTTTCTGTTTTTTGTTTTTTTTTGTATTTTTGTTTTTCTTTTTGTTTTAATAAAACTTTTTAGTTTCTGTTTTTCATTCTTATTGCTCTTTTTTTATTGTCTAGCTTCATTGTCATGCCACAATTTTTGCAACACCACCTTCTGTGCTGTTTTGTCATCGGCTTCATGTGTTTTATGCGTACATACATACGAGTATGCCTTGCGTATATCAAATATATCATCACATGCATTATATGTACATTTGCATATACGTATGTACGTACGTATGCATATGTCATTGGCGTAACTACAGGGAAGCAATTGGAAGCAACGCTTTCGGGCCCCCGAATTTAGGGGGCCCCACTATAAATTTTTGTATTCATTGTATTTATTTTTAATAAAAAGTGGGACGAAACGTTTTTGTTGAAATAACTTCATATTGCATTTTTTAAAAGATACGTTAATTTTAAATTTAAAGTACATAATATGTATGTACTTCAAATAAAATATTAAACCTATTTATAAAATAAAAAAGTTTTTCTAAGAAAAATATGTGTCTTAATCGAGAGTTTATATGGAAGCTATATCTAGATTTAAACCCATTTGAAAATAATTTTGTACGTTGTCTTTTGCAAATATCAGTACTGTATACACCAAATTCCATTTGAATACCTTTATTAAAAAAGGAGAAACCTCATATCCGATTGTTAAGTTTATATCACAGTTACAAGAAATAGACGTCCAATTTCAATCAAATCAAATGGTGAACAGGGTTGGCTCCCGAAAAGTATGTGTGTAAAGTTTCATTCGAAGAGTTCAAAAGCTGAGAGAGTAGTTTGAACTGAAAAAATATATATATATTGTACTGATATATACTTAATGGTATTTCCGACGTTTCCTTTAATGCGTTACGAAAATCTTGACAAACCTTATATACCCTTTTCACATTTTTTCGTGTAAAGAGTATAAAAAGAGGGGCCCCATAGTATGTTGGTAGGGGCCCCTTAGTTAGAATTTGCTTACAGGCCTAAAAAATGTAGTTACGCCACTGGCATATGTTTATACAATAGTTAATATTTCTTTATTTCTATGGTCTATTAAAATGATCAACTAATTTGTTGTAGTGCATAAATGTGCGGTTAGTATGAGTAGTAAGTGAGCAGTGTTTGTCTGTTAGTCTGTTTGTCAGTTTGTCAGTTTGTCATGTAATTTGTGTGATGTGCAATGATGGGGGCTGTGGTGTGTATAGATACAAGTGGTGTGGTGAATTTTTTTCGCGTATGTGTTTATTTAGGTCAATAAATATTTTTATATATTTATATTTGTAAGCTTTTGCACTTGTGCGTATAATTTGATTTTATGCAAGCGAGAAGGAATTAAATTAGTCGTTAATGTCCCAAACATAGACGTATGCCTTCCTTCCTTCTATGTATATTGTTTTTAAAAATTAATAGTGTTTTATATATTACATACAAAAATATGTACATATGTACATATGTACATACTTGTAGTTTACATATATTGCATTATTTTATAGTTGATTTTAATTTAATATCACTTTTATTTTTATTTTTATTGCATTGAAATTTTCTTTTAAAAGCATTTTCTGAAATCTAAAAAGTTAAATGCACTT